>NW_023472289.1:549-2874 GCF_013731165.1 Rhagoletis pomonella
TTATAATCCCTAAGCGCGGCCGAAGGCCGCCTACGCAGAAAGAAGTTATGCGCAAAAGTACTTCCGGCCCCCTTTTCCGGCAACACAGAAAGGAGAATTCTGCTTAGTAAGGGTTATAATCCCTAAGCGCGGCCGAAGGCCGCCTACGCAGAGAGAAGTTCTGCCAAAAATACTTCCGCCCTTCTTTTCCGGCAACACAGAAAGCAGAATTCTACTTAGTAAGGGTTATAATCCCTAAGCGCGGCCGAAGGCCGCCTACTCAGAAAGAAGTTCGTTTTCATGTATGCACTATTTCGGTTTTTGTCATATGCATTACTTCGGTTTTGAGTCGAAACTGTGCATGTATGCATTAATTCGGTTTTTGTCATATGCATTATTTCGGTTTTGAACCGAAACTGTGCATGTATGCATTACTTAATTTTTCTCATATGCGTTATTTCGGTTTTCAAACGAAAGTGTGCATGTATGCATTATTTCGGGTTTTTCATATGCATTATTTCGGTTTTCAACCGAAACTGTGCATATATGCATTATTTCGGTTTTTTTCATATGCATTATTTCGGTTTTCAAACGAAAGAGTGCATATGCATAATTTCGGTTTTTCTAATATGCATTATTGCGGTTTTCAACCGAAACCGTGCATATATGCATTATTTCGGTTTTTTTCATATGCATTCTTTCGGTTTTCAACCGAAACTGTGCATATATGCATTATTTCGGTTTTTTTCGTATGCATTATTTCGGTTTTTTTCATATGCATTAAATCGTATGCACAGTTTCCATATGCACAATTTCAGGGTGCCCATCAGACTTCTTTCAGTAGGATTCGAACCGACGATCCCACTGACTCAGCCACTTGCCTGCGCACTGTGCTAAGTCCGACTTGTAAATTATCGTTGCTTTTTTCTCTCTTTTTCATTTTTGCTAAGCCAACACAACCAAGCGCAGCTATTCCGCTACGATTTACACTTGCTCATGTGGTTGTTGGTCTTGTTGGTTTTTGTTAATAATTCTATTATTAGAATGTTTAACTTTTAGGTGTGCTCGTCCTTAAGTTATTTGTTTTTGTTATTTTATGGCCTTATAACAATTATATTCAACAATTTTTATTGAGCTCGAGGCCGATTTTAATGAAAAATTTATTGTGGAAAAGCAACAATAATTAGAAAAAATGGTAGAAGTGATAGCTATTTCGGAAATCACCACATTTCCTCATCAGACTTCTTTCAGTAGGATTCGAACCGACGATCCCACTGACTCAGCCAGTTGCCTACGCACTGTGCTAAGTCCGACTTGTAAATTATCGTTGCTTTTTTCCCACTTTTTCATTTTTGCTAAGCCAACACAATCAAGCGCAGCTATTCCGCTACGATTTACACTTGATCATGTGGTTGTTGGATTTGGAGTTTTTGTTAATAATTCTATTTTTAGAATGTTTAACTTTTAGGTGTGCTCGTCCTTAAGTTATTTGTTTTTGTTATTTTATGGCCTTATAACAATTATATTCAACAATTTTTATTGAGCTCGAGGCCGATTTTAATGAAAAACTTATTGTGGAAAAGCAACAATAATTTGAAAAAATGGTAGAAGTGATAGCTATTTCGGAAATCACCACATTTCCTCATCACTCACCTCATCCTCCCACTGACTCAGCCAGTTGCCTACGCACTGTGCTAAGTCCGACTTGTAAATTATCGTTGCTTTTTTCCCACTTTTTCATGTTTGCTAGGCCAACACAATCAAGCGGAGCTATTTCGCTACGATTTACACTTGATCATGTGGTTGTTGGTTTTTGTTCATAATTCTATTTTTAGAATGTTTAACTTTTAGGTGTGCTCGTTCTTAAGTTATTTGTTTTTGTTATTTTATGGCCTTTATAACTGTATATTATGAAAAACTTATTGTGGAAAAGCAACAATAATTTGAAAAAATGGTAGTAGTGATAGCTATTTCGGAAATCGCCACATTTCCTCATCAGACTTCTTTCAGTATGACTCGAACCGACGATCCCACAGACTCAGCCAGTTGCCTACGCACTGTGCTAAGTCCGACTTATAAATTATCGTTGCCTTTTCCCACTTTTTCATTTTGGCTAAGCCAACACAATCAAGCGCAGCTATTCCGCTACGATTTACACCTGATCATGTGGTTGTTGGTTTTGTTGGTTTTTGTTAATAATTCTATTTTTTGCATGTTTAACTTTTAGGTGTGCTCGTCCTTAAGTTATTTGTTTTTGTTATTTTATGGCCTTATGACAATTATATTCAACAATTTTTATTGAGCTCGAGGCCGTTTTTAATGAAAAACTTATTGCGGAAAAGCAAC
>NW_023472289.1:2974-4154 GCF_013731165.1 Rhagoletis pomonella
TATTTGTTTTTGTTATTTTATGGCCTTTATAACTATATATTATGAAAAACTTATTGTGGAAAAGCAACAATAATTTGAAAAAATGGTAGTAGTGATAGCTATTTCGGAAATCACCACATTTCCTCATCAGACTTTTTTCAGTATGACTCGAACCGACGATCCCACAGACTCAGCCAGTTGCCTACGCACTGTGCTAAGTCCGACTTATAAATTATCGTTGCCTTTTCCCACTTTTTCATTTTGGCTAAGCCAACACAATCAAGCGCAGCTATTCCGCTACGATTTACACCTGATCATGTGGTTGTTGGTTTTGTTGGTTTTTGTTAATAATTCTATTTTTAGAATGTTTAACTTTTAGGTGTGCTCGTCCTTAAGTTATTTGTTTTTGTTATTTTATGGCCTTATGACAATTATATTCAACAATTTTTATTGAGCTCGAGGCCGTTTTTATGAAAAACTTATTGCGGAAAAGCAACAATAATTGTAAAAGATGGTAGAAGTGATAGCCATTTCGGAAATCACCACATTTCCTCATCAGACTTCTTTCAGTAGGATTCGAACCGACGATCCCACTGACTCAGCCAGTTGCCTACGCACTGTGCTAAGTCCGACTTGTAAATTATCGTTGCTTTTTTCCCACTTTTTCATTTTTGCTAAGCCAACACAATCAAGCGCAGCTATTCCGCTACGATTTACACTTGATCATGTGGTTGTTGGTTTTGTTGGTTTTTGTTAATAATTCTATTTTTAGAATGTTTAACTTTTAGGTGTGCTCGTCCTTAAGGTATTTGTTTTTATTTTATGGCCTTATAATAATTATATTCACCAATTTTTATTGAACTCGAGGCCGTTTTTAATGAAAAACTTATTGTGGAAAAGCAACAATAATTTGAAAAAATTGTAGAAGTGATAGCTATTTCGGAAATAACCACATTTCATCATCAGACTTCTTTCAGTAGGATTCGAACCGACGATCCCACTGACTCAGCCAGTTGCCTACGCACTGTGCTAAGTCCGACTTGTAAATTATCGTTGCTTTTTTCTCTCTTTTTCATTTTTGCTAACCCAACACAATCAAGCGCAGCTATTCCGCTACGATTTACACTTGATCATGGGGTTGTTAGTTTTGTTAATTTTTGTTAATAATTCTATTTTTAGAATGTTTAACTTTTAGGTGTGC
>NW_023472290.1:0-4153 GCF_013731165.1 Rhagoletis pomonella
ACAATATTTTGTAGAAAATTTTAACCCTCGAACTTTTAACAGAAAGGACCTTTTAGATCCTATTTTAAAGAGACTCCATTTTACATCATTAAAATGACCGATGAAAAATCAAAATTTTCTACATAAATCTTAAGCAAAAAAATGTTATAGGGGTCACTGACGATGAAACAATTTTCCGACTAAACGTAAACAAAAATTTGTGTGGGCTTAAACTAAGAAATAGTGCATTAATCGATTACTCGTCTTCAAATATCTACGAGTATGCTACCATTTTTCTCAAGATAATTGTTAACCCTTTAACACCTGTTATTATGTATATTTCTTATCCTTATTGTATGAAAGTAGTTAGGAAAGGTAGTCAAAACTTAAAAATATTTTTTCAAAATGTTAGCAAAGGATGTCTCCTTTTGGGACACTACCATTGTAAATGGGCGTGAGTTTAAACCCAGATATAATACATAAATCGATTACTAGACTTCAAAGTTCTATATTCAAAGTTATTTGTTAAAATGTTTAACCTTTTATCGGTCTTTTTATAGTCCAAATTTAAACTAATCTAAAGATGTGGGTCAAAAATACCCATTGTGGAATGATTTTAAAGGGTTAAAACTTCTTAAAAAAGAAATGTCTATTTGACTGTTTAATCAAACTTTCTAAAAAAATTTTTTTTTGTCAAAAGTTGACAGTTGTGTCCATGCAGCAGAACGTTTAGGTGCGTTGATGTCTGCTAAATGTATGATGTATACCAACAAGTTAACACTAAACAATTGCAATACACATCAGTCAAATCAGCTGTCACTCTTGTCTTTTTATTGGGGACGAAGCGGGGAACATTGGCAACTCATTTCCCTGGTCTTCTCATAGCTCATCTGTTTAAATATTTGCTTAGCTTTGGGGAATACTCCCTCCCTCGTAGCAGGTTTTTATTGTGGCCAAAAACATAAACGTACACACATCGTTTAGTACAACCAAAGGTACTTACTGTAAGCTGTATATGTATATATGCAACCTGCATATGTTTGTTCACATTTTATCTGCGTTTAAGTGTTTGCGGCATTTGTTGTTGCATTGTGGGTTTCATGTTTAATTGTGTGCATCTAACCAAAGTTTTCACATTTGGCAAAACTAAGCAAATCAATTTTAGTGCAAACAAAAGTAGCAAAACGATGAACGTGCGGACAGATAGTCAAGCAAATAGCCAGCTAGGGAAATAGGAACCCGAACGGATGGGTGAATAAAGATTTGGAGTAAAATGTGTCACCTCTAGCAATTGCTTGCATGTTGCAAAATTTTATAGAAGTCAAGATGAGTTTTAGTAGGAAAGTAAGTATTTGGAAATAAATACCGGCGACCGCTGTGGAGGAGAGGGCAGGAGCCCGATTCGACTCCTGATTCGACTAGTATGAAAGTGTTTTCTAATAGTGGTCGCTCTCCGGCAAGCAATTGCAATCCCAAGAGTATATTTTTGCATAAAAAACCATCCACCGTTCGGATGTCGGCGTAAAACTGTAAGTAAGCAACTCCATTTGTAGGACAATTTCAAGGCTTACTAAATTTTGTAAGACTCAAATTTTTTGTTTACAAATTTTTAATCGCATTTGGCGAATCTTGTAATTATTTTTTGGAATTGCTTAGGTTTGATCTAATAAATTCTCTTCTTTAAGATATATGCACACACTTACGTGATTTTTGTAAATTTGTATGTGGCTCAATAGTAGCTTCATATTTCTAATTTGTTTTCTTTCAACTTATATATATGCCAGCTTATGGTTGTTATACTTGCAAAAAATACCTGTAATAATACCATTATAAAACTGTGTTAGTTTATTTAAACGACTTCCGTTTAACTATCAATAAATTTTTAGCCAAATAAGATATGCAAACCATAAGCCAATTACCATTTGCATATTTGGCAAAATTGAATTGTTTCTGTATGGATATGCACTACGGGGGATTAACAAAAGTTCGGTGAATTGATGATACTTTATGTGCTTTTTAAAAATGCAAAACTGATTAGCCTTTCATAATATTTTCATGAGGTTTCATCTCAAATTTGAAGAAGACGCTAAAACGTAAAGTTACTGACGAAAGGTTTGTAGAAATTGGACTCCCTTAGGCAACTTAGGTTGAAGTGGCTGCTAGACTTAAGGGGAGCCAGCGCACTTAGCCCCAGTCAGGGGGTTAAGTTAGGTTGAAGTGTAGTTGTATATAAATCCGAAAGTGAGTTTGTTTATTTGTTACGCTTTCACGCTTTAACTACTCAACCGATCATCCTGAAATTTAGTACGCTGATGTTATTTAGCTCAAATTAAAATATAGGATACACTTAATCTCGATTAGGCAAGAGGGCGTGGCAGCTCCCATACAAACGGAATTTTTCATACTGCATATCACAGGAAATATTTGTGATACTGAAACTTGATATGGAGTTATTTAAAATTATATTAAAAAATTGATGTCAAAAGGCTTGAAAAAGTTGTGGTTTTAAAATATTTTGAAAAGGGATGCCACCTGTTTGAAAATTCAAATATAAATTAATTATTTGCAAACTAAATTGCTTATGAAAATGTGAGTGTCACACGAAAAATTTTTAAGAAACCTTTTGTTTCAACGTTCAGAATATTATTGCGGCATTTTACTAGGGTTGGCACCCGATTCAACTAATCTAAATGAATTACTGCAATATGGGTGTCAATCGAAATGTTTTTGAAAAGGGTTTTAGTTCTTAATTATATGAAGGACTATTGCCACCGGTTTGAAAAATCAAATTCTACTTGAATTAAGGAAATTAGATAATTGAAATGTGTATCACAATACGGGTGTCAGACCAAAGAGGTTTAATAAGATTTTAGGTGGAATATATTTTGCAGAGGGTTGCCACCTGTTTTAAAAATCGAACTTAAATTAATTATACTCAAGTTACAGTGTCAAACGTAAGAGTATTTAGTAAAGTTCAGCTTGAACATCTAGAATCTTCTGAAGTGTTTGAAGAGGGCTACTACCTGTTTTAAAACTATATTCAAATATGTACAATTATTTTATAAGTTAAACTAGTTATTACAATATAGGTATTAATCGAACGTCTGGAAAGGGCTTCATATCTAAGCTACAAATACATATATAGCAGGGTTTACACATATTTGAAAGATAAAATTCAACTCGAATTATATGCATCAGTGTCACTCGAAGGAGTTTTAAAAAGGTTGCCAACTGTTCAGAAAGTTTAATTCAAACTATTCATTAATTTCAATGAAGTAGTTATTACAATAGGTGTATCAATCGAAATGGTTTTTAAAAAAAAGTTTTAAAGCTCCAGTGTTTGGCATAGCTTAAGTAATGTAGCACGCAGAAATTTCATCACTTAAGACCATTTCAAAGCGCTATACAAGATTCCAGATTGGAATTTTTTCCGTGGAGGAAAAGCCTTGAGAAGGACGGCAAAAATATTCGACCGAGAAGACAAACGTAGCACTGGTTAAAGCTAAAATTGACGAATATGAATGAGAGAGAGTATTTTGTAAGAAAGTTCGAAAACGGAGAAAAAATTCTTCTTATTACCCGACAACAAAGGGCTCGGTTTACATCATCAGAGCAAAGATTGGAGCTGATATTACCCTAGATATTTCTCGGACAGAAACGGCTTAACAAAATTGTTTGAAAATAGAAAAAATACAAAATCGAAAAAAGAGGATCGCACTGCAACTTTCACTTTCTTCACTTCTAATTTCGAGGTATGATGCCTCGTGAATTTTGGTTTTTTTCTGCGGCTAAAGTACAGCTGTTTTTAAGGTGGATCTATTGATCAAAGAAAAGTATAGTAATTAACCCTAGAGTAACAATGTTAGTCTATTAAATAAACAGCGCTTATAATTTGTAGCACAGTTCCTTGAAAATATTTTTTTTTTTAAATTGAACTGTCTATATTTAAATTATAATAAAACCGCATAGCTTTTATATGATTTTACTTAGAAAATATTCAATTACAAACACATGCAACACTGCTTGACAATTGATGCTTTAAAGCTTAAAAACTCAATGGTAAATACATCTTAGTCGATTAGACTAAGGATTATTGTATACATACGTATAAAAAGACGCCACTATCCAATTTGTATGTATGTAGAATCACTCGCTGATTCCAAAAATGCAGTTC
>NW_023472291.1:0-4153 GCF_013731165.1 Rhagoletis pomonella
TGCCTATTTCTCGTTGTTCGCTTTGTGTTGCCGCAGTATTCGCCACACTGCCCTCCACCTAAGTCTGATCGTCCCGATCAGACACACTTGCGGTTCCAAATGCTGCAAGCCTTTCCAAGTGGACCACCTTCATCTTGTTCCTCGGTCTCCCCATTGTCTGGATTCGATGCACTGCGTCCTTCAGCCGTTTGTCAATCCTATATGGACCTTTCCAGTTACGCTGTTGTTCAGAGGTGAAGCCTTTCTTCGGCTGCGGCATGTGCAACAACACCGAATCACCTTCCTGTAGCTCTTCTCGGCTCGATGCGTTACTGGACATTGCTTCCAGCTTATCTCCGGTGGTGCACCATCTCACATGGTCGTGCTTCTGCCGGCCACTGGTGGTGACCAGACCATGTCTCTTCTCATGGGCACCCTTTTCGCCAGATCTATGCCGCATCATCTGTCCATGACACCCAGACTCCTGCCTTCGTGCTGCACTGCCTTTAGCACATCTTGCTAAATCCGGTTCCTCACGCTGAAACTTGCCCAGTGTTTCCGCATCTCGCTCTTTCGCCGGCGTCAACCTCATTGACCGGACATGTATAACCTCATCCTTGGCTTCCGACTTAACTGCTCGCCTTTGCCGGCCACCTTTTCTGGGACACTTCAAAGCGCGGCTACTGTTTCCACAGCCGCTTCCATTTCCGGCCACCGGCGTATCACCATTGCAACGTGATTCAGTGGCTTTCCTCCTGCCGGAAACACTGCCTGGCTCGCCATGGCCACTTCCTTGTTGCGACCTCTTGTTCACTGAGCTGGCGGAACCGTCACGCTTTTCCTGTATCGGTGAACCGCTTCCTTCTCCTGACGAAACCACTCCGTTTCCATCACTGCCAACCTCCGCCCAACTAACCGCTTCCGTTTCTGGTGGAATCTTCGGCACTTCCTCTAAGACCAACCGTCTGCTGAAGCACTGGTTGTCGTAACCAACCCTAAGTGGCACTTTCCTGTCGCCATAGGTTAGGATCATTCCCTGGAGGTCAATCTTCATGCCTTGCCCAAGTAGGAAATCCACGCCGATGATGACTTCATCCACAATGTCTGCGACAATAAACTTCGTGTACGAGGCCAACCCGTCGATTATTACCTCGCATAGTACTTCTCCTAACACTTGGGTTCGCTCACCAGTTGTAGTCTGCAGCTTTGCTCCAGGTAGTGGCTTCACATAAAAAGTAGTCACATCAGGTCGAATAATGGAATGTGACGCTCCAGTATCCACTGTCAGCACTCGCTCCTGCCCATTCACACATCCACCAATAGTGAGGTTGCTCGCATTCCGGCCAATTTGGGAGACGGAGATTATGGGCCCTTCAACTTCTGGAGCCAGCACGCGGCCCTTCCTGCTGACTCGTTTCAGTTTAACGACTGATCGGAGTCGGGGTCGTCATCCTCAGTCCTGCGTTTACGTACTGCTGAACTGTTTGACCTGTTGGAACCCGTCTTACATTCGCGTGCGAAGTGGCCTGGTTTTCCGCAACTAAAACATTTTCTAGCACCATCCTTCCTCTCGGTTGCACCAGGAGTATTCTTCCCTGCCATCGACTTGAGTGTTTTCAGGATCTCGTTCATCACGTCAGGTGTTTCCACTTCTACTCGATGGGCTTTGTAGGCTGGTCTACTTAGGAGCGCTGCCGTTTCACGTGTCTGAGCATACGAGACCGTTTCAGCAAATGTTGGCTTTGGATTTGCATACGTCTCGCGCTTGGTATACACGTCCCGCATTCCGTTGATGAACCTCTGGATTTTTACTCTTTCGAGGTGCTCACCAGATGCATCTCCAATTGCCAAATGAGCCAACCTTTCAACCTCGGAGGCGAATTCCTGTAGAGTCTCATTGGATTTCTGGCAGCGATTTTCCAGCTCCATCTGGTAAATCTGTCTCCTGTGTTCGCTACCATAACGTCTTTCCACTGCACCCATTAACGCATCGTAACTGTTCCTTTCACAATCAGGAATAGTCTGCAAGATTTCCGCTGCAGGTCCTTTTAATGCAACGAACAGTGCAGCGGATTTATCCTCCATGCTCCAGTGATTTGCTGTAGCTGTCTTCTCAAACTGGAGCTTAAAGACTTGGAAAGGAATCGTGCCGTCAAAGGATGGAGTCTTTACCTTGGGCGCGCTGGTCGAAGAAGGTGGGCGATTCAACTGCATATCTCGGAGGCGACCTTCCAACTCTTCTACCTTAGCCTCGACTTTCTCCTGAATTAGCTCTTCGATTTTATCTTGTCGTTCCTCGATTTTATCCTGTCTCTCTCTGAGTTCCGCGTTATCTTTAAATAAATTCTCTTGTAGCTGAGTAATCTTTTCATCTAGCTGCGATGACATGTACGTTTTCTGTGCTTCCAGCTGCGAGGACATGCGTGTTTCCTGCACTTGCAGCTGGGATGAAATCTGTGATATGGCACCCAATAACATGTTCATGTCTATAGCCGTTGACGCACAAGGAGCCTTTCCCTGCTCTTCAAGCTTCGCT
The DNA here is from genome assembly GCF_013731165.1 of Rhagoletis pomonella. Lineage (NCBI taxonomy): Eukaryota > Metazoa > Arthropoda > Insecta > Diptera > Tephritidae > Rhagoletis > Rhagoletis pomonella. The sequence continues at coordinate 2,516 of NW_023472291.1, forward strand.
GATGTCTGTTCCACATCATTCGATGAACCAGCAACCTCTTCCTTGTCTTTGTCCTTCAAGGATGCCTCGTCGTCCTCACGATGGAAGTCGTGTTTGTCAACGTCGATGCCTTCCTTTTCCATAGCCTCTCGCAACCGTGATAGCAACTCCACTTTTCTTCCGGAGGTTGCTAAATTTCGTTTCTCCAACTCCTGCTTGAGTTCCTCAATCTTTAGATCCTGAATTTTTGCCATTTTCAGTAGTTTATCCTTCGGGATTTATTTAACAATCCCACTTCTGACACCAATTGTTACGATTATCCTCGAAACCTTGAGGGATTTCCCAAATATACTCGGGCTCGTATCGCTGGATTGTTAAATAAATGCTAACGATGACTAAATTGTAGTACAATTAACTTTATTGTACAACAAACAATTTACAATACTTGCTAATACAGTAAAAACACTTTACAATACTTGTTAAAGCAATAACAACGCTTTACTACTTGTTAACACAATTAAACTTATAGCTTGCTTATTCGCAACTCAATTCTCCGCTCACTTTACTTGTAGCTTGCTGTCTTGTAACTCCGTAACTAACTCACCTCGTGGTGGCGGCGCCCTTATATACCTGCGCTGGCACTTATGGCAACTCTAGAACATTCTGAAGTTTATCGCTCATTCTCTTTCTCTCGCTGTTCGCAGTGTTCATCCAACTTGACGTTTCTCTTTGTGGAACATTCTACGTCATTCCTCGAACATTCTGCCTATTTCTCGTTGTTCGCTTTGTGTTGCCGCAGTATTCGCCACAGTATGCTGGCGCCATCAAATGTTGGTGCCAGCCGATTGACAGTGTTTGGCAGAGTGTCCAGATTTGCCGATTTCGCGCCAATTTGGCGATTTTTTTGTAGATATTTGCGCGTAAAAATTTAGGAAATCGCCATTGCCGATTTTTGGCGATATTTTCCCTTCAAATAAATATTTTCCAAGTATAAAAATATACAAAACTTAGTTTTCCACGATAATTTTACAGAAGATAAACTTGACTTAAGAAGCATATTAAAAGACTGTCAGACATCGGCGTAGCCAGAATGAAATTTAAGGGGGGCGGGCTCGACCCTATTAAGCTGGCATTTCAGGGTACTATTTTATATATATATATGGCTACGCCCATGCTGTCAGAATTGTTTAATCACCCCAATCGAAGAACCTTGGAAACGATTACCTTGTCAATTAAATACTTTTAAAAAGCTTTGATTTTGTCACCAGAAAAGTGTGTGAATCACAAAAGGGCGAGTTTCAGGGACCTGATAATTCACTAGGTTCATTCCTTATCTTTTTGGACTAAAATCTGAAAAGTGTCGAAATGCCAGAGCGTAAGCAAAATGCGCTCACTAAAAGAGAATAACAGGAAAAGTAAAGGAACGCAAAAAACCAAATTTTTAGTCCAAAGAATGGCAACAACAAAACTAACGTCAAATAAGAACAGAAATGTATGTACAAAACACATTCACACAAGCACAATAAACACTTGCTATATCAATTATTTTTTGGCTCCTTCCAATTTCAATTCATTCCTTTTACTTTTTAGATTATTCTCACTTTTAGCGTATTCTTTAATTTCCGTTAATTTAAATTCAGTTGAGTTTGACACTTTTCA
>NW_023472292.1:0-4153 GCF_013731165.1 Rhagoletis pomonella
GACCCGCTCGATGCCCGCTAACTCGAGCGAGTGATCGAGCTGTCAATCAGGGAAATCCTCAGTACTAGTATTGTAGGCAAGCTTATGAATGTATGTATGTGTCGTAAAATTCTCTCCTCCCACACAGGTTCTCATCGGCATGCTGGTACCAACATCGCTGGAGTGACCAGGTGAGGGAAAATTAAAATTTCCTTTTGAGCTACCATACGTTATAGGTACATACATATGTACATCTCTTGAGCACTTAAGTCCTACCGCGTTTCTTGGGTATTATTCATTCTTGCGTCTCCATACATTTATATATACATATATATGTATATATCTACCTATGTATGTATGTACATATAAGCGGTTGAATTGAGCTGCACTTGCGGAAATATATATACATACATATATATAGATACATACATAAATGTATTTAAATACCTTCATTTCCGTACGTTTGCATATATTGGGTTAGGCGAAAATAGCTAAAAGATGCTTGTTAAGTGCACTAATTTTTAGAACAAATCTTTAAATTGTTGAATTTGTTTGAGTTAGTATCTAGGCTTAGCTGTAATCCTACTTTTAAAGGGGTTGCTTTACCTTTATGTTTAATTTTTTTTCTGAGTTTTGGAGTTTGTGGCTAGCGTTAGATTTCCGCACATTGAATTAACACTGGAGTTGAAGAAAAAAAAACTGCCTTTATTTTTATTTATTAATCTTTTCTTTTGAATTATTTTATTAATAATCCGAGTATTTTGTTGAAGTTTAGGATATATTAGAGTTTAAATTTAATTAGAGAGGCTTAATGAAATAAGTATCTATGGTGAAATATAAAGAAAAAAAGAGGAATATGAAAATGGTATATTTAATTGGTTGAAACAGGGTAAGAAAATTTTAATATGAGGTGCTAGATTCTCTTTTTTTTTTTGTGTAGGTGTTGTGCTTGATCAATAGAGGGGACTTGGGGGTGTTGACAAAATGAATTTATAGACTTGACGATGGCAGACCGATAGACGTACGGACATGTGTGAGGACAAGGGGGCGTTGCTAAGTGGATAGGAGTCGCAGCAACGCCCAAGGCTACATGTGGAGTACATGTAGGAGGGGAGGGACGACTCCACCTGACCGGACTGGCTCTTTTCCTCTGCTTTAGTGTAATTTTCTCTATCCTTTCCTTCTCCTACTTTCATATCTGTCCCCTATCTTCTCAATCATTTTTACATATGTACATAGGTATGAATAAACTTTTCTTGTCGGTGTAGCAAAAGGCAAGGTAGGGAGGAAAGACTCCCCATCCGACGAGCTAGCTAGGGCCCGCAAGCATGTCTGCATGCTGCCTCGCCTTGCCCAAGGCATCTATTTTTGACTCGAAACTTTCCGTGCATGTTGACGTCGATTGTCTGCGCATTTCCAAAGTCTGTTCTGTTCGCCGTTTTTCACTTTGACTTGGCATTGACCACCATATGGTTTTGTCGTTCCTTCCTTGACCACAATATTTTTCGTCACGACTGTCCTCAATAACCGAAGTTGACAAATCAAGTCTGTTTTCATCAGGATATATATCTACTACAGCTTCCTCGTGGACATATTCTTCGAAACGTGGATCTGGAATGGGCTCAGCATTATCTTCTCCGAAGTCAGATTGGTCACTGGGTATAGGTTCGTGGTCACCACCAAATGTAGGTTCTTTCCCGGCATCATCATTATCGCTTTCATCAGCACTGAAATAACTCGCAATATATTCCTCCTCTTCTTCCGTCAATACACGGCGTAGGTTGGCCAAATAATCCGCCAATTCCTGACTCATTTCAAAAACTATAACTATTACAACTAGAAAATTAACTGCGCACTTGAAATTTTTACGCGAAACTGATTATAAATGCCCAATAACCACCAAAAAACGTTAGAAAATTTATGTTCTCCATAGAAAATATATGAAAAAATGTATGGGCACTGAGTGCCCCATCCCACGTATAGCGTACTCACTATATAAAATACCGTTACTTTCTTTTTATAAATAATATACACCTAGAATTCAGTCAACTTATAAACCAAGGTGCAATATATCTGCCTATGAAAAAGAAATCACATTGGGCTTCCCAAACCCCCGAAATTAGATATCAAAAATTAATAAGGGCACTGAGTGCCCAACTCACGGTTCTAAGGTTAAATTACAGAAAAGCATTCTGAAAGCATACAATTCATTTATTTAAGATTAAATGTTTCGAGTACAAAACATTTACATATGTACATACATATATATACTTTGTACATTTTCAAACAAACAGGAAATAAATAAATGCAGATACAGTCTTAGGCACAGAGATGAGATCATTTAACATTTCTTGGTTGTAGGAATTATATACATACGTACATGTTATGTACTGTAACAAACGCCTTTGCGCACTATGAAAGTGTATGTATGCATGTTGCGTAAACAAAATCCTTTTTCTGACCAAAAACTTGTATGTACAGTACGCACTAATGATATGGTGCGAAACTTCACTAACCCTACGGCTCGATAAAGCAGTGGTGAGCATGAGTGTGTGGATGTGTGATCCTGTCAAAAGGGAGCTTTGAAAGATACATGAGTACACTGAGGGAAACAATGCATAGTAAAAATGAATACTTTATAAGTTATTATCGATTAAAAATGTTCGTGTTTAAAAATAATATTTTCATAAAAAATTTATTACGCACGTATTTGACTGTTCACATCTGAGTATGTATATGTAAGTGTACATACGCACCCCAAGCATGCAGAGCGCCGCTCTGAGAGCGGTGACATCACACACATACATACATAGAACAAATCGCGTGCTGTGGTGTTGATGGATATTCAACATTTGAAAGCAAATTTACATGTCTGGGTGTAGCTGAGTGCGCAAAGATGCTTGCCACAAGTTCTTGATATCCGGAGATGGTCGAGTTCGAATTTCACTGTAGGCAACATGCAAATAAATTTTTTTTTTTTTAGTTTTTGTCTTGATTATTCATTTCACGGACGCTTTTTCAGTACGAACGCGGTTATTTTAATATGCGAGTAATTGAATTGAATATTTACCAATATACAGTACTGTCGTTGACGGTTATAGTAAGATCAATTACGTTTCAATTTGATTTTAATATTTTTTTCCCTCAGTGTAGTCGAAGAGTGAGCCGTTCTTTTTGGCCTACACTTTTATCTATAAAAAGTCCATGTTAAAGTCAACGGCACAATTATAAAGTTGCGGTGCGCGGTTAGAGTGAGTGCGTTAAGTTAAGTGCGGTGTTTTTATAACCGACCAAGAAAAATAAGGTGAAAAATAGTTTAAATAAAAAAAAAAAGAAAAAAAGGAGCAGTTTTACCGGTCGTCCGAAGGAAACCTAGGCTAAACGGATCCTGGGTTATACCCGTTCACCATCCAAACACCAGAGTGTGAGATAAGTCCAAGTTTCATGGCATACAATTTAAATGTACATACGGGTGTGAATGTATGCACCACTGCCTTGCAAAAGAATATGAGGCCTGCAATCTTTCCCCAAACATGTAACGTTGGGGTGCATATAGTTACTCATGCCCGTTGGTGCGGCTATCTGTCCATCCACATACTTACATATGTACATATATGTTTGTTGGCATGTGTGTGTATACACGGATATATACTAACAGCTTTATACACAAAATATGTAAATGACAATATTTTTTATAGGCCGAATATTGTTTATTGCAGGTCGCCAGGACAAAAAGGGGAAAAGGATCTCCCCCTGGGTGGTGCCAAGCCTTACCCACTACTTTTTGTTTGCCGGAGTTGCACACCAGGATCAGCGACGTCAACTTGTCCTGCAAACGCACTCACACGAGCATACTAGGCGTGCAACATCGACGTTCAAGACCGGCGACCCGATCGAGTAGCACCTACCACATATGTAATTACAACCCAGCGATCAACAGCTGTTTCATTTACATAAGCCCACGGAGGTTCAACGCTCGCCTTCACATAGGGAGATACCCAAAGGTACATGCACATAGCTGAGTGACCTACATATGTATGCGAATATATATGCGCATACATAGCTGAATCTCGCAGAGCGGGAGTGCGGACTGCACTGGAAGATTAATGTTCTTGGAAAGAACTGTCATCAGCGAGAGAGAGGCATAAGCCGCAAGAACGAGGGCAGCATAAGG
>NW_023472293.1:0-4153 GCF_013731165.1 Rhagoletis pomonella
ATACCACAAGCAACCACTTTAAAATTACACTTCACTTTCACTGTAAAGTACCAGAGCTGTGTAAGTGTGAAATCATTTTCAATTTTAAATCAACAATTTTTTTCTATCCAGTTTTCATTACTTATTCTTCGCTTACGATTGAGGTTTAAAATTTTTGAATTTTCCATTCTCTCAAAGCAGTTATGAATTCACACATCAACATATTCATAGCAAGATTGAAGAAACCAATGCCCAATCAAAAAAAGGTTTAACACTGAATGAGTATTGAAAAGGCTGCAATCTTTTATGTGTGTGCATTCTTTAACTCAGTACCAATCATTAGTTCAAAGACACCCTGGTAAATAACTTTTTGATAAAAAGGAAGATTTTTGACAATTGCTCAATTGTAAAAATTCAAACCGGCGTTACCCAATTTAAGTTTTTTGGTAGAGGGGATTTTATATCATATGTTTGGGATTATATATAAAACAGTTGTATTAAAATTTACGTTTTAAATATAATTCATGTTTTATCTTGAAAATGTTTAAAATTTACATTAAATTAGATAACTACTTCGCATAAGGTTAACATTTAGGTTGATAAAATTTTAGTGAAAATATTTTAAAAATCTTAGTGTCTTTAATAAAAAAATAGCTCATCATAAAAATTGTATCGCCGTTCGGCGTCGGCGTAAGTTTGTAGGTCCCTCCCATTTGTGTGACAGCAAAGGCGCACGCTACAAATCGGAGGAGAAGCTCGGCCAAAACGTAGCAAAAGTGTCAAGGCCAAAATATGATTATTATAAATAAATTTAGTTTCAAACAGGTCGCAACCCTCTTCAAACACCTCAAAAGTATTCCCACTATTATTTAGTTGTGAACCCGCATGAGTGCGAAATTACCATTTTTTACCAGAATTTCCAGATTTTACCGGAAATCATACTTGGTTTTCTGGCAACTGAGAGGACAAATAAGAGAGTAAGTAAGGTCATCTCTTTGTCAGAAGCTACCTGACAACCAAATTGTAAACAAAAGAGAAGTGCACTCTGCTAATGCATGTTGAAAAGTAAATAATTCCTTGCTTGAGTGGATGCTAATGAGTTTTGGTTAAATTACAAAACGCTTAAAAAGGTATTAGCCGTCATTTTACGTTTAAAAACTTTAAAACTTTAACACATTACCACCCTATACTCTATATATGATTGACCATTGAACTAAATCGTTGTTTATTTGGGTAAGATTAAAATATATTTTACTATTCAATATTGGAGTTGGTGTGAAACAAAAATTAATAATTTATTGTTATGTACGCAAATGAGAACTACAATTCTGAGCTTATTGAGCATCTCTTAGTCAAAAACAAAGGCAATTTTGCTTGATCAAGTTTCGAATCTAAGAAGAAAATGTGCTTAACAAACAAAAGGTTAATAATAAAATTTGAAGGATTTAAGATATTGCGTATGGTAGCATGAAACGTCACAATCTTCTTAATTGTCAGGCAGTTGATATCGCTACGAAAAAGTGACAATGGAAACACATAGCTGAAGATTTCATACTTACAGTGGGATAAACTTCAAACCTCTAATATAAATTAGTTAAATTTAGTTATTATTTTTTTTAACAATTTTAAGTTTTCGTTTGGAATAGTTTTCATGAACTTATCTATTAGGAGATCTCTTTGGAAAATTACCGTACATCCGATATCTATTGAAATTTTGACATCCTCACTTTTTGGAAAAAGAAGTTCAAGATACAAGTTTATGTGCAAAAAATAAATTAAACAATAAAAGTCTCCTTATTTTTATGGAACTTATAATAGAAAAATTTGTATTTCATTACCCAGACTTTATGAATAGCCTACTCTATAAGTAATAGTAGAAATTCCGAATTAGTAAGTTCAGTCAAGACGTCATTCAAAAGTTTTGAAGAAAATCACTTTTCTCTTTTGTGAAAATTTGGGACTATCTTATGCGAGTATTGTCGACAAAATGTTAGTCTATGAATGACTAAAAATTAACGAATAAATGGTTAATCGCGATTAATGATTAAAATTAATTAAGCGATCGCTGTGGTGTAGTGGTTAGAAGTGCGCACTACCATTCCGCAGGGTGAGCGTCCGAGCCCAGTTCCGGCCAACAAAAAAAAGAAAATGTTTTTTGTAATAGTGGTCGGCCCCCGGCAGGAGTCGGCGTAAAACTGTAGGTCCCTCCCCTTTGTGCGACAACATCAAGGCGCATGCCACAATCGGAGGAGTAGCTCGGCCAAACACTAATATATGTCGATGGTCCTCTGCAATAACGGCACAATTCAAAATTTCAGGTTTAGAAAAATACATAATTTGAAAGCTTACAGTATGACTGCATATAATCCGGAATAATTACGTTCCAAGACATATTATTGCTAAATTACGAAACAAAAAAATCTTTAATTGGCTCTACTGAGATATATGAAATTTTTAGTTGTGTCGATATGTAAGCTCGTTTCTATTATTATTAGTAATCATCAATACAATTTCAAATTACATAAACCCAGTCACAGCCCTTTTTTGTATTCGACGCTTCCAGAAATCACATAATACATAAAATAAATAAAAGCTGTTTTGATTAATATTACATAAACTGGAAACTGTTAAAAATAAGTGCGCTTGTGTACAGAGATTTTAGAACCTATTTAGTTCCTAAAATGTCTGTTTGCAACACATAACAATAAAAATGCACATCAAATTGCTAAGAATGATGAAGGAAATCGATTCAGACATGCCTGTTTAACTGGCCGTGCGTGCTCTAAACAAACACATGTTAATTAAGGAGCTATTCAAGTATTATGTAACCACCAGGGGAAAGCGGGGGTCTTGGTTTGGCAACGGGCAACATTTCTTCAAATAAGTAAAACATTAATTACACACGCACAAATTTTGCCTGCAATTTCCATCACAATTGAACACTGCACTTCACTCTCGTTTCGAATTTTTGAAAGCGTTTTTTAAGCTATTTAGTGGTTTAACACTTCTTGTGGGCACTTGATATTGTAAAAAAAATATGCGCAATTCGATCACTAACTACATTTTTTTGTAAGGACGGCCCGTTGGTTTAAATTTTGTAAAAATACAATTATTTTTTTATTTTGTTTACATCTGTCATTTGTTACAAATGAAGAAAAGTCCAAGAGTTGCCAAGTATAAATATCTCTATATCTATTTATTAAAATAATAATTTACAATAATAATTTATTTAATTAATACTTTATTAAAATACAAATTTGAAGTGCAAATACATTTGTAAAACTGTTTATCACGAAATGTTATTAATTGTTTGCAAGCATACTATAGTTTTCATGCATTTTGGGAATAAATAATCTAATATGTGTACATATATATCGTCGTTTAAAGTACAAAACCGCGTATCGTCATTCTGCAAAACCGTGTGATTGACATTGGCTGCCAAAAATTGGATTTGCTCACAAAAGCTCTTGGCTCAATTCTTATCCATTCGTCCTGAAATATACTAGCCAGAAATACGTTTGCTTTATAAAAAAGATAACCATTTTGAAATATGGGTGACTTTACTCTCTAGAAAATAATTTATGCAATTACGCGGTTTTGCATTTTCTTGATACGCGGTTTTGTACTTTAAACGACGATATGTATAGCATGTACTTACGGCGGCCGCCGTAGCAGAGTGATTACATGTGCGTACTTCCACTCCATAGGACCATGGTTAAATACCTGGTCAGATCATAACACAAAATAGCAGTCGTCCTTCGGCACCCAATGGCATACCTTCGAGTATATTTCTGCCTTGAAAACTCTTCTTATAAAATCAGAACTCATGCCTCAAGTTTGAGCAGAAGTTCGGCCAAACACTTAGAAAAATATTTTAGCACCAAATATTTATTTGTTTACTTATTTTAAGGGAGATGGCAATCTTCTGGTTTCACATTTTGGGTACAAAAATTTCAACCCTGATACAACAAATAGTATTAGTACTAAATGATAATGACAGATTGCATTCCCATAAACGTCCAATCATACATGATTGAGTTTTTTTTTTGCATTCACATTCTCTATGTGAATGGGTATCAACCATTCCATAACACACTACATATTTTGTGTTTGGAATTTGTAACCAATCTCAAGAGTGGTTGTTAAATTTTTTAAATCAAACAATCACATTTTT
>NW_023472294.1:0-4152 GCF_013731165.1 Rhagoletis pomonella
TCCACGATTTAGCTTCCCTGATTCCATATATACACATTTGATGTTGCCTTTTTTTGCCTTTTTTAAGGTATTTGCCTTTTTTTTTGCCTTTTTTAAGATATTTGCCTTTTTTTGCCTTTCTACCTTTAAAAAAGTGATTATAGCATTTACAATTTTTTTTTTTAAGATTAAAAAATATGCACTTGAACGTTTCAAACGTTCCATATTTAAATTGGGCTCCACTTGTATCAATTTACGTCGAGCGCACATTTGGTGCATTCTAGGCTTTTCTTCGCAAAAATCGAATGAAAATGCTGCCAGAAAACTTCAAAATGCATCTTGTGGTTCAATGTTACTACAACTATACATATTAAAGTTTTATGAGTTAGAAACTCGAAAGGATAAAATAGTCAAAGATTCAAAGTACAAATTTTTCAAATAATGAAACTAGTTCATAGTTTTTTCTCTTTTTACTTGTAATATAAGCATTTCTAAAATAAATATATTTTTTGATTGTTCTTCGTATTTTCTGTCTTTTTTTAGTGCCTTATTTTGCTTTTTTTTGTAATACCTTTTTTTGCCTTTTCCTGCCTTTTTCGCTATTTTATTTTGCCTTTTCCAGCCTATTTCGTTACTTTATTTTGCCTTTTTTATAGGTTTTTAGGTCCTAAAAATCCGTTCCCTGTTGATGACCTAGACTGTGTAGGTGATTGCTATATCTACAATGAGATATGAATATACATTTTAAAGTTTTTAATTTGTTACTAACTTATCTTATCATATCCTTCCCTTGCGATATCTTTTCCTGTTATGTATAATGTGCTGTTCTCTACTTGTTCTGTCTTTCCCTCTAAGCTCTTCTTTGATGGTGTGTGATCCTATTGCAAAGAAGGGACCCTCAGGGGAATTCTGCATTTGTGGAATTACGGGCTGACCAGAGACTTAATTCTGGTACCACGGGGAAAAGAATGCCCCAGGGCCCGGAGTGTGTCGCGAGCGAGACGAGTACGGCAAGCAAGATGAATAGAGAAGAAGATAAGTTGTTTTAGGTACGAGAAACAACACAGGAAGAATGGAAGTGCAAGTTGAACCAGTTGAGCAAGCCAGGGTGAGTTGAGCATTACTCTGGTCTGTTCTTGGCTACGGCCCCTCGGGGAGTATTCATGGTAGCTGTGGTTTAACACTCAAATAGAGTTCCATTCCAACCGGGTACCGGAACCCAAAGAACGGCAGAGGCTTTTGATATGCTTCGAGCCATACCAAATTAGTTAGTGTGTCCACCCCACACTACCAATTGGTACTAAAATGCTTGCATTTCAGGGCGCTGATCAACGCATTGGAATTGATCCATTGTACTTTTGAGCACCATAGGGTTAGGCTATCCAGGCATGTACCGACGTTAACCGCCGACACATCTGCACAGAAGGGCTCCAAAACGAGCGGTGTTATTGTTGCAGCCTTCCTGGAAAGAATTTCTGCCTCTTCGTTGCCTTTTGTGCCTTTCTGGCTCGGAGCTTAGTCTCTTCAAAAACTCGATTACTAATGAAAATAAATATGTGCATATAGACTGATGGAAATTTACCCATGGAAAGGAAGTTCCTCGTTACTGGCCCATAGATGGTGACTCCGATGCCTTGGGACGTTTTTGAGTCATCTGGATAGCAAATTTAGGAGTTCAACTGGCAGTATTGCTTAATGCTTGTATCGTTTAAGCTTGCCTTATTCATCATCTAATGGGAGCCCTGAGGGTTTCCATATACCGAGACCATATTATTTTTCTTTAACCGCAATCCTCGCTGGTGAAGTTGGACAGGGATAATTTGGGTGCCTGCTCTATGCTAATGTGCAGTGAGGTGATCTGAAGAATAACGTTTTTTACCGCCGTGGGGCAGGTGCACATTGCGCCTGTGGTGCATAAGCAAGCAAGACGTTGTAGTTCTTTGAGTGGATGCTTTTCAGTAGAGCCCCAGACCTCCGGTCCATAGGTTATCATAGGTTAATAGTCATAGTTTACATAAACTAAAGTATCCTAGAGCTGTAGCTCCAGAAATCCCCGCAAGTACGGAACAGATTTGTTGGGTTCATGTGGAGATTCAAATCCATACATCACTTATTCGTTACGCTTAGTGCTGTTTGTGTATGTCAGAAAAGTAATCATACAAAATGCCACAGGAATATTTAAAAATGCAAGCCACTTTGTTGGAGTTTCCACGACCATTAATTTTTAGCGTTAAATCTCGAAGAGTTCGAAAAACTTCAATTGGTTTTCCTGAGGCTTCTTCGAGATATTTTTCTGGATCTTTTACAACTTGTATGTATAAGTATTTTTTTGGAAGTTATGGCATTCTTTTCCAGAATTTCCTACACTTTTTGAAACAAGTGGAGGAAATTCTGGAAGAGAATCGCGAAACTCCCTTCATTTTAGAAGTTCTAAAAGGTCCAGAAAATATCCCGAAGAAGCGTCAGAAAAACTTCTAAAAGACCATTAGCTTTAAGCAACAAATATTGATTTTTAGTATTTGTTCTTTTTTTGAGTTTTGGTCAAACATTAAGGTAAATATTTTTCTGATACTGGATGAGCTAGCAAAAAAAGCAAGGTAAAAGTGCTGGAAATTCTGGAAAAAAATCACGAAAAATCATTAAAAAGTACCGGAATGTCCCGAAAAAATTCGAAACTCTCAACAAAATATAAATAAAAGTACCGAAAGATTCACAAAAAAATCCCGAAGAAGTCTTAGGAAAATGTCCATAGAATTCTGGAAAATTCTCGGAAAATTGCTACAAGAACCGAAAAACATGTGTAGTTACACTTTTTTATATAAAAATTAAAAACTGAAAATTACCGGTATTTTTTTTTGCTCAGAAATTCCATGCAAATTTTTTCTTTTAATTTTGGTCGGTATTTTTTAAGTCATAATGATATTTTTCTTAATTTATTTTAAATCAACTTAAATTCTTTAACTATTTTTTAGCCAACTAATTTTAAATTTTCTCCATCTACCTGTGTATGCAGTTGCACAATGCGGATACTGAAATCCGCCACCAGCAGTTAACTGCACCTGTGACTTTTGCTAGTTATGCACATAAGTTTAGCTAATTAGCGAATTGAAATGCAGCCCAACAGCAACAACAACCAAAACAACTTCATAACAATAACTTGAAATGAAAACCTATGAGCACATTTAACCTTATAACATAGCACAGCTTGCTAGTTCATGTCATGCCAATACAACAATTACAGTAAAAATAAGAATAAAAACAAGTAAGCAATTGCAAACGAAGAACAACAAAAAAAAGGTTGTGGTGAGTTGGTGGCTTCGAACGCAACTTCGTCAGTTACTATTATTAAGTAGGAATTTTCATATACATATGTACATATATGTAAGTATGTATGTATGCGCAAGTAAGGATGATTGTGTGTAAAAGTGCATACTTGCATGCATATACATACATATAAAGGTGGCAGTTGCCTTTAAATGTATTGCTAAGTTCACAAAAGCCAGTCGCCGTAACACGTGAGAGTCACACACACAAGTGGTGGTGGCCGCGAACAAGCGAACCGCAAGCATTAAAACCACCAATAACAAATTCATGTACTTACATATGTATGTATGTATGTACGAGTAGATAATTTTATATTTAGCGTATGACCAATTTACACTGGTGTTAGTGCTAGTTGGAGCAACAGTGCTGCATATACATATACATTTGTATATAGATACAATCATATAGTACATATTGGCATTGTGACCTTATTGTTGCGGCATATTTATCGCATATCAAAAATGCAATAAATTATTAAATGTCGAAAAAAATACACACCGACCACATAAAAAAACCTATTTAAGTGCACTCAGATATTCATGTACATACAGATATGTACACATACCTACACGCGTTTGCGCATAAATGCTTGTGAAATATTTAAATTCAAATGATTTTAGACAATATATTTAGTTTATGAAATAAATATTTTTTGTCTAGTAAAATATGAATACTACGTAAACAAGCGTCGTTTTGGCATATAGTGGATATACATATGTAGGTGCTTTGTTAGCAAATAAATACTTCAAATTACTAATAGTCCACTAGTTGGACTACAAGTAAAATAAATGCTTAACATTTGTTGCCTACTCCACCTTTTTAGTAAGTTAAATGACGGGCAGATAGAGC
>NW_023472295.1:0-4152 GCF_013731165.1 Rhagoletis pomonella
TCTTGCATCAGTTTATTCCACTTATGGGGCGTGAGTTGTTGTCTCCCTTCTTTGCAAATCAGATAAATTACTCTATGGACCTCTATAGTGGCATCGAATTTCGTCCCAAAGTGCAGATCTGGGATCACATAGTCAGTCCGTCCAAGTAAAGTTGACTCTATACTACTGTGGCCGTAAGACCTGCGCACAAACTGACCCGTAGCATAAAGCCTGGCGGCAGTTTTTGACGGTATATTCTTGGCTGAGAATTTATTCCAATTTTTTTAGCCACTTCAAACTAATTTAAAAACGAAATCTGATTAGCAAGTTGCAAATTTATTTAATTTTCCTGAGTTTAACACAAAATTGAGAGATTTTGTTTTTACGTTTTTTGCTGCTGAACTATATTTTTATAAAAAATTTGCGAAAAGAAATTAGAATAAAAAACTTTGCATACGTTGCACAAAATTTGTTGTGCCAATACTTTTGTTCGATCAAAAGGTGTGGAGCTGAAAGTTCAAGTGGTTTTCAGAAGTACATAGATGTTGGACTATGATCAAGTAGTCAGATTTTGCTTACGAGCGAATAAATTGACTATATCACGAAACCTAACGAATTGCCATTGATTTACACAAACATCTAAAATTTTAATATAAGTTAATGGTATTTCAATCGAAATACTCATTAATGAAAATCGAAACAATAGGTAAATACATATATGTACAGTTGCGAGTAAAATAATAGCAGTAAAATTCAAAATGATGCTGCTGGTAACTTATGTAATATTCGTTTAAAATGTGGGTCGATCTGTATCAGAAGCCGCACAAATAAAAATTTCAAAGCTTGTGCAAATTTTACCAAAATTAATTCAACTTAAAAAAATGTTCATCAAAATTTCGATTGTTTAAATTCAATTTCTTAGAAAGATTTTGATTTTTTAGATTTTTTTGTCAAGGATATAGCGCATTTTCCCCCATACAACGCATGCACCAAATTTATTTTTATATGGAAAAAAATGCGCCCACCCTCGAAAAAAAATCTAAAAAATCAACGGTAATTTTTAGCGACTTGCAACTTGCACTTTATTACACATACACTCATGCATACTCAAAATCTTTCTAAGAAATCCAATTTAAAAAATCGAAATTTTCATAAACATATTATTAAGTTTAATTAATTTTTGTGAACTTTGTGCAAGCTTTGAAACATTTATTTATGCGGTTTCTGATATTTTAAACGAAAATTATTAACAATAAATAAATAAGCAAAAGTTACCAGCAGCATCATTTTGAATTTTGTTGCCATTATTTTACTCACAGCTATACATGTTGTAAAAATATTTATAATCACACGCATTTATATACATACATATTACTGTGTGGATATTTCTACAACATGGTTTCGACTATCTTTGAGACTTTTTAATTAAATTAATTAAATCCCAATTATTTTTGTCTGTCAATTTCATTTATATCGATTGAAATGCACGTCGTTCGATTAACTTTAACCTGTTAAATAATTTTTTATAAAGTCAAAAAAAAGGCGGGCAATTTATTTATGATGTAAAAGTATATGTATATAGCTATGTACATGCATATGTACGTGCGCAGGTAAGTACTCATGTATCCAGTGGCAGTTGTAGCACTTCACTGCAAGTTTACAAGCATTTAAAGGGCCAATGACGCAGTACGAAAAAAAAACACGCAGTACGAAAAAAAAACAAATACATAAACGCTTTAAACTATTTGCTTAATAAATATGAATTTATATGGAAATTTGTCCGCAGACAAAAATGGCAAGAAATAATTGCCGAATACCTGTAGCACCTTTCGAAAAGTAAATCAGGTACAATAAAATCACGAAATTTCATTACCACTGGTGTTACAGAAATATTATTCCATGTGCAAGCTTTGAATTATATATATCATTGGGTCGCATTGGTTTTTTTATTATCTATGCCGTATTTCCACTTAGCGTGGTAATGAAACATTTTTGCCAATTAAAACTGCAACGTGGAAAATTAAGCTTACAACACTTTTTAACACAATGAAAAAGGTATTGTTAATGCCCAACTTTTTTACAAAAATTGTACAGGTACGATAATATTTGTTAGTAACATAATTTAAATCAGCATTTAATCATTATTTTTATTTTTTCCCCTCAAAAATAATTATTATTGTTGGGTTTTATTTTTTGTTCAACAAAATTTATTATTTTATTATTTTTATTTGTTCGCTCAGAGATAAAAAGAATTATAGAGTGCTCTAGCCACTTTTTGTTTTGCGAAGAACTTCGAAGAATATTAATTTTTCAAATTTTCCATATTTTTAGAGGACAATTTGCAAGTAATTTGCTGGCTGGAAGTACAGTTTTACAAATCAAAACTGATTCTATTTAAAAGTTAAAAATTGTCGCGTCAATCACCCACAGTTAGCATTAGACAAACAACAACAAAAGAGCGAGGCCATTTGAAATCATTTGCTCGCCGAAACTTCACCAGCTGGACATTAAACCGCCGCCATCGTTTGCCGCATCAGCGATGATTAATTACAGCGTAAATTAAAATTTCGAATATCTGCAGACGTCATTTTGCTTACCATCCTTTCCAAAAACTCAACGTTTTTTTTTTTTGCCCCGTTTGAGCCCCACTTCTCCGCATTCCGAGCGTGAGCTACTGCAGCCGCTGCTTTAATTTATGCGCACCACCCGGCACAATTGAGACAAAACAAGTTGTTGTTGTTTGAGCATAGCCAGCAATTTCAACAAGAGGAAGTGCCTTGATAACAAAGTAATTGCAATATACACACTTATGCATACATAAATTCTCGTGATGTTATCACGCGATTACAACATCTACTATTAATGACATGTGAGTGGCGTTTCAATCGGATTACTCATACGCCACGCATAACCGCTCTTTGGTGATACTTATTTTGTAGAGTGTGCAATAAGTATTATTTGAGAGGCATACGTGATTTGCATAAAAATGTACATATATACAAATGTACATAACAGCATGTGAGTTGAGGATATTAAACGCAATTTAATATCTGAATATCCATGTGCAAAGATAGCAAACGCTACAGAACTTTGGTTCGCCAATATCATTGGTTTACAGCAAAAATGTGCAGCGCATGCCGCTATCTGATTAATTTTTGTGCAGAATCGCTCGCTGATTTCGAAAATCGAGTTAAGTGTTTTTATATGGACAAGTTTTCATATCCTAGGAACCAGTTGGATAACCTTAGTTCGAAATATAGTAAATGGAAGAAATGGAAATATGTAATATGTATGAAAAAAGTTTCAACTTCAACAGGGAAAAATATTCTGTGATCAAAATTCTATGAGAAACAATGTTTTAAATATTTAGATTTGTAATGTTGGGAAAACGAGCATAAGTTCGTCTATAACTTTTTAAAGCGTCTAGCTGTCAGATAAGGATTTGGCATGCGCTTGCAATAGCACTTGAATAATACGACAGCATATAGAAGTACATCAATTGTTTTCTAAGTCGACATAAGCAATTTTTGCTTTCGAATTTACAGCGTGGCGACGAATAACTGTTACCCAGGTTTTTTTGAGAAATAAAAGGCACCTATACAGATTTTGTGAAAAAAGTATTTTGTTGTTAATTTTCCACAGATTTTACTTTAGTTATATTAATTAGTTTTTAAATTTTAATCCTTATTTACATTTGCCAGCAGTGTAAACTTTGAGAGAAAAGTTCATTTGGCACGCAGGTCTTCGTCAGTTAATTTATTCCATATCTTCTGTAACCATAGGCACATTTTCTCCATTTTGGGTCTCTTATACTCCCCCTTTTGTCCAACATAAGGCCTCATACTCATAAATCGAATAGACCCGAAACTGGTGACTAGGACGGCCATTCATTCGACCAACCTTATACAGTTTTTTTCATTTTTGTATTTTTTTTATACAAAGCCTAAGAAAAAATACACCTGAAAAATACTTGCGTGCCAAATGAACTTTTCTCTCAAAGTTCAAACTGCTGGCAAATGTAAATAAGGATTAAAATTTAATAACTAATTAATACAACTAAAGTAAAATCTGTGAAAAATTAACAACAAACTACTTTTTTCGCAAAATCTATAAAGGACCCTTTTATTTCTCAAAAAAACCGAGGTAACAGTTATTCGTCGCCACGCTGTATAA
>NW_023472296.1:0-4152 GCF_013731165.1 Rhagoletis pomonella
ACGGACCGGAATATGACAACGATGATAAATACGAAGCGGAATGCGACGGCGAAGAAAGAAACGAATACAAATACGAGCGCGAAGACGAATACGGAGATGAATACCAAGAAGAATACAATGACAAAGCTAAATCTAAAGAAGACGAATATGAATACGAAGACGCGGAGGAATACGAGTACGAATATGTATCGTGTCTAGTGTAATATAGTATTTATTATTTTGTGTTTTTTTCACGTACAGTTTTTATGTTTTGCCTCGAATTTTTCTGTTTCTTTAACTTAATTACTTTTACGTAGGTTATCATATTAGGTCCACCATTTTGAATCTGCATTGTTTCATTCGCATATTTTAAATTTTCATAGCAGTAAATGAATAACAGACATCATAGCATTGTAGACCTGAAGCACAACTTCCACCCATCAGCCTTTACGTATTGCAACATTCAAAGCATAAACAAATTTCTTCGGTTAAGTATTTACTACTTGAGTGGACTTCCTTCGTAGTTGTGCCTTTTCTAAACATACACTTGCCCTTCAATTATACAAATGAAACTAATAAAATGCTTGGTAAAAATCATGAAAAAACTTTACTTATTTGAAGCAATCAATGTAAAAATGTTCAAAGCTTTAACAATTTTCATTGCGAAATGGCTATTCAGTAAAATTTACAGAGAAGTAAGTAATTACATGAAGGTTGTTCAAATTGTAAGTGCATACATATGTATGTATGTATGTAAGTTTGTACACATGCATGTGGTACGCCACCATTTATGCATTTGTTTAGGATTATTTCTAAGGATTCGGTTGTTTGTGTGAGTGTACGCTAATTCTGCGAATTAATCTTTGAACTTTAAATACATGGAAGGCACTTAAATGCAAACGTCCAAGTACTTAAGCACAAGTGTTCTTGAATCTGTTGTTATACATACAGTATCGGTCATATCTATAGCACGCCATTTCAAAGTTATATTGTGTGCAACTTATGTGTATTTATTTATTTTTGAGAATTTTCAATTAAAATACAGTTCTTTCTCTAACAAACCCCATATAAACCCAAGTTTAACAATTTGTAGAAAACTTCAAAAAAGTGCAACAAATTTTTTCCTAAATTTCAAATTTTTTTCTCGGGAGTGTTTGAATTTTTCTGAATACACAGTTTTATAGCCCAATCAATTTTAGTCTGATAATGTGCAAGTTTCAAGTGACTAAAAGGGACCGTTGATTTTTTAGAATTTTTTTCGGCAAAGGTGTTGCGGTTTTCATCCATATACAAATAAATTGAGTTTATCCATTATGTGAAAGCCAATGCGACAAAAAAAATTCTAAAAAATTAACGGTAATTCGTAGCCACTTGAAATTTGCACATTATCAGACTAAAATTGCAGTGGCTAAAAACTGCCCAACAAGCAAAATAAACTTAAAGAAAGTTTTTTTTAAGTTTTCAATTATAAACATTAAGCATACAAAACGTTGTTTTTTTGTTTATAAAACGTTTGAAAGTAAGCGTAATATAATCGAAAAGGAACATTGGTTATAAGCGTAGAAATATAAACTTGTAATAAATGTTCAAAAGAAAGCTTTATATAAGCGTAAAAGAGTAAACTTATAATAAAGTTTCAAAAAAAGTTTTTTATAAGCGTATGAATATAAACTTACTAAACATTTTCAAAAGAAAGCTTTTCATAAACATTTTTATAACCCTTTATTTAAAGATATTTCATTAAAAACTCATACATAGATTGCTTAACATCTAGAAACTAAACGAAATGCGAATTTTCGGCGGACTCATCTACAGTCGCGAAAATATAAATAGGGAATAGACATTTTAGCATACAAATTCAAAATAACACATACAAATTAAGCATAAAAAAGTTAATTATTACATCTTGTTGCGTGCTTTCAATTACTTGCGGTTATTGGCAAATTGGAAAAGCGACATCGATGCAGCTATATATCCGCTTCATCGCCGCCATTCTCATTGATGAACTTTTCTGAAAAAATTGAATACATTTTTAATTGAATGTTAAACTAAGAAAGGATAAGGGGAACTCATCATTTGAAGACTCGAATGCTCCACCGATTAGCGCGGGTCCTGGATTGGACTTTTTTTTACCACATCGGTTTTATTTAATTTTTTCTTTTCATAATATATTTTAAAAAACGTAAACACGTCTCTTACGATTGAAAAAATTTTATATTTACTACTTCATGTCGTTGGCATTTACATTTCATTTATAAGTTTAAGTTATTTATAAACATTCGCTCTCAAAACTTATTAAAGGTTTATTTGAAAACACTTTTAATAAGCTTAATATTAAAAATGCTTATTTAACGCTTATTATAGCAAACTTAATTTAACTTATTTTTAAAAGCGTTTACTGAAATGCTTGTTGGGTGTGTACTCAAAAAAATTCTAACACTTCCAAGAAAAAAGTTTGAAACTTAGGTGAAAATTTGTTGCCATTTTTTGAAGTTTTCTACAAATTGTTAAACTTGGGTTTATATGGGGTTTGTTAGAGAAAGAACTGTATTTTAATTGAATTTTCTTAAAAATAAGTAAATAAGCATATGTGGCACACAATATCACTTTGAAATCGGTGTGCTAATGATATGACCGATACTGTATGTACAAAAGTATATGGCATAAATAGGTACATAGTGTGTATATTAGCATGCATTTTTGGACCACCCTTGTGTACAAATGTATGTATGCATACATGTTCATTGGTATATGTACGTACTCGTGTATGCACTTAAATTTAACTGCTAATCAATGATTTAAATACACAATTTGTTCAAGTTTTTACATTCTATTTCTGGCAACTAGTGCCAGTTAATACAAAGCGCAACCAAATTGGCTTGAAAGCAGCGTGAGCGTATAGAGGAAGGCCAGCAATGCAATAAGCAAGCAGAAGGAAGTAAATGTTTGAAGTACATAGTTGAAGGAAGAAGCGCATAACTGTTCACTGGTCTTCTTATCCTTGGCTTTATCTTTATGAGTGTAGACAAGCATCATGCGATTTGTTCGAGTGTGTGAGAGGATTGATTCAAATTGCATATGTATGTACGCGCTAACATTCTTTGCTAAATATTCTGAGTGGAGTTGCCAGCGTAGATGCTCATTTACACGAGCGATTTTTCTGGAGCAATGTTGAATCGCCTAGCAAATCGCCTCATGTTGATCCATAAAAGTATCCAGCTTGTTATACAAAGTCAGTGCAAATCAGTGCAAAATTTTATCCAATTTATTCAGCAACTGTATTCTGCTTCACGTATATTTGAAAAACTTTCTCTATATGAGATTTTTGTTATAAGGTGCTCAAGTGCTTGGCATTGATCGAGTAAATATCATTTGTGTTGGAGTTTTACAGACTCAAAGATTTCCGTTTTTTACTTTGTTTTTGCGTTTCTTTGCAAGAGAGAATATCGAGGATGAGGAAGACGATGATACTGATGAAGGCTATATATCACCATGACTAATGGGGCTCGCGTGGCCCAGTAGCGCCACTTATCGCCTCCCAGGCAGTCGCTCTTCCTAGGGTTAACAAGCTATTCGAAAGTATTTCATTCAATTTCTCACCGAAGGCTATTCGTAGAAATTATGTCTTAGCTTATAACCTGGATACGCCACATGGGCAGTTTGATATATGTACATATAGGCCCTTATTATGAATTGCGTTCGATTGTTGATCTTCGCTGGTTATCGAAGATCGAATATCGAATGTGACATTCGTATTATGAGCAGTGTTGCCAGTTGAGCTATTTTGTAGCTAGATTTAGCTATTATTTTCAATGTTTAGCTATAAAAATATGCTTTTAGCTATTGGCCACTTGTTTGGCTATGGCTTGGCTTGGAGTTAGCTATTTTAGATATTTTTTTATTGAGTCTCCATTTTTAGACAGAGTTTTATCATTTTTATGAATATCAAACAGTAAAAAAATTGGAATTCTGGCATGCATAATCCATTTTGTTATACCGGTTACATCGTTCGTCAATCAATATACTTAGTAAACTATCATAAAACAGTGTGTGTAGCTTTTCTGTGGATTAAAAAATATTAAATTTTTTGATTTACGAGGATGAATGGGTATTGACAATTTCTTTTTGATTGAAAATTACGGCTCCGATCAACGTGTCAAAATTTCTGTACTT
>NW_023472297.1:0-4151 GCF_013731165.1 Rhagoletis pomonella
AAAAACGCCGCATCGCGCACACCTATGCATATGTATGTATACATACATACATATTTAGATATGTACATACTCATTTAATACATACTTGAGTTTATGTATGTAAATACAATTGTATGTATGTACAACTAAATGTACATACCACATAATACATACATATATACCTACAGCCGTATGAACATTGTGTTTCCATTGGGCCATAAATTCTGAATCGGATGATGCTTTGCCACTTATTTTTGCTCTTCCATTTCATTTGATCTTTTCCTTTGTATGAAGGCAACTTGGATATATGTATGTACTCGTTTTTTCACTTCAACTGCTTTCATTGCTGCATTTCCATTCGTTTGAAACCTTGCAGTAAAATGGCAAAATAATCAGTCAAATATTTACAACCACCAGTAATGTAAACGAAAAGTACTCTTAAATTGCAATAATTACAGTACAATTTCTAAAGTTTTCACTCTGCAAGCAATGAAGCATTTATTGGACTTTCATTAGCTGTAATAACCCTGCAGAAAAAAATTATCAATTGATAAAAAATAACCAACTTGAAATAAGCGTTCATGTGGGATTTCTATAAAATATATAACTTGTAGTTAGCTAAAGAAAAAAGTTAACTTGAAACTAGTTGACAAGTAATGTAGGAGTAATGCAGAAGGAAACCGGAGATTGATATCTTTAAACAAGTTTCTGTTTAAATATCCTCATACAAATTTTAATACGAATACACTCTCTTTGTGCACTTCACAAATACTTTTTCGAACTGAGGACAAATCAAAGGAAGATCGACATTTTGTATTATAATTTTAAAGTAATGTCTGTCGGGACTCGAATATGATACCACCTACAGCAGAATATGTAACCAAATTTGAAATGTAATAAAATAAAGTAAATAAATGAAAAAGTGAAAAAATAATATTTTGTTTTTCTTGTTGATATTTTATTTCCAAAAGTACTTACTTACAAGTTAGTAGACATCAAATGCAGAGGTAACCACCGTTTACTATTTCGCCGCCATCGCCATAGAAATATGGTTGGCTTTCCTCAACGAAAATATACAGATAATAAATAATAACAATAGATTGGCGCTTACACATACATACATATGTTAGTGTTAGGCCGAGCTTCTCCTCCGACTTGTGGCGTTTGCGCCTTGATGTTGTCACACAAAGCGGAGAGACCTACAGTTTTACGCCGACTCCGACCAGCGATTGTATTTTTAGTCGACTTGCAAGTTAAATTACAGTTAGATACATTTCCCGCAAAGCATACACACACATATGTACATATACAAAAGGTAATAGCTGCTGTGAGGATAAATACGAAAATAAAGTGAGTGGATATTCAGTTTAAACAAATATGAAAGTGCATACCCCTTTACTCAAAGGTTTTATCGTTAAACCTTTACTGTTATTTTTAGTTTTAATTTACACATTCCTTTAGTTTCAAGTCAAAACCCGAGCGCACTTGGGTATTATAACTTTGTTCGCATAACGTTTGTTTGTAACAGGCTAAACGAATTGAGATAGATATAGACAAATGTATACATAAATGATCAGAATGAAAAGAGAAATCGATTAAGCCATGTCGGTCTGTCTGTCCGTCCGTCCGTCTGTCTGTTTTGGATCCAAATTGTTGAAAATTAGTATGTGAAGTAAAATTTGTTGGTACAAAATAATATTATTATGTAACTTTTGGAAAAAGCGCGTGACCCCGCCCACTTATTTATGATGAAATGCTGTATCGTAGTAGCTGCTTCAAAAATCCTTACTAAACGCGGTACGAGCCTTGCCTAAGATCCAGATGACTGCTATAGACTTTGAAGGTAGTTTAGAAAAAGTTGGAACGACAATATTTGATACCCGCGACGGGTATATAGAATTCGGTTTCGCCCGAACTCAAACCTCTTTACTTGTAATACATAACTTCAAAAATTTCTTTGACGGAAGTGAATGTTTTACATCGCTTGTGTCCTACTTTGCCAGATTTAACTTTGACCTCATATATCTTATAGAACTCGGGAGTTTAAATAATAATACTTAAACAATATTTTTCAATCGCATAGCTGTAAATTGGGATAAAATTACTTAGCTCTGTGAAGTTTCGTTCATTAGAGCGAATCATGTTTCCACTTAAAGACCAGTTCAAAAGTTCAAACTTAAACAAATCGCAGTGTATGATTTGCCACGTACTACTAATACAACCGGAAACAATCCTAGCCTTAAACCAATCTGATTCACGACGCGCTGGAGGGGAGAGTCGAAGTCATTAAAGTTTGAAAGCGTCGAGCCAACCAAAAGCTGTAAAGGTCAAGCCGGTGCTCAAGAAATATTAACCAAAAAAATAAGTACACTTGTGTAGATGCAACATGGATTTTAAATACCTAGATACATACGCATGTACATATGTATGTATGTATGTATGTATGTATGTGTTTACATCCACTGGAGTTGAAGCTAAGCGTGATGATGACTTTGAACTTTTTTCCAGCATTTGACTACAGAATGAACATACTACTAACTAATGGTCATTCACAATATACATACATATGTACATACATAGTATGTATGTATAGATGTATGTATGCATGTGCCCAAATTTGCGTCGTAATATATATATATTTTTTTTTTAATTAAAAAACGTGTAGGGTAGAAATTTGTTATGTTTGCGTATACAATTGGAGATATGCATGTATGTACGTTGAGTGTATGCACATCAGAGCGGGTCAATACGCGTAGGAAAAAAAAATGTAGTAGCCAAAC
The DNA here is from genome assembly GCF_013731165.1 of Rhagoletis pomonella. NCBI lineage: Eukaryota > Metazoa > Arthropoda > Insecta > Diptera > Tephritidae > Rhagoletis > Rhagoletis pomonella. Next base: position 2,760 of record NW_023472297.1, read on the forward strand.
TTAATTTCGAACCTTAATCCAGGAGGGTTTGCCTTCATAAGAACTTTTATCCGTGGCAGAATAGAATTTTTCTTCATTAATTTTTTATTGATGACTAAATTTTTTGGTTAATAAATGAGATGTATATACTAAACTTTAAATTGTATGGTAACTAGGTTTTAATTCAGTCGGGTAGAAATAAAAGTGCATTTAAATAGTATGTAGAGATAATCCTCATTTTCGAGCTTAACTCCAAATCTGTGATAAAAAAAATACATGACTTACAAAATTCCTATAATTATAAAATAATCTGAGATTAAACCGATAACTTTACAATGTCCAAGCTAGTTGTATCGATTATTTTTGCGAAGAATAGGAGAAATGTCAAAAGTGAAAGTAGAGAAAATAGACGCTAGCAAGGAAAAGAGGTTAGTGAAGATATTTTTAATAAACCATTAAGTTAAAACTAGGGGGTTCACAAGGTGTTGTACACCGTCGTATATGTAGTTGCATGTCGTAAACTTTAAACGACCTTAAATATATGAGGGGCGTTCGCAAGATTCCATAAAAGTCATATTATGAATTTTCAAAGTGTTAAAAAATAGTTGAGTGTGGTTTCAAGTCTTCTAAGCATTTATTGTTTTCTTTTAAAGTTTACGACATACAACAATACGGCAGTATACAATACCTTGTGAACTCCCTAAATACAATCTACATAAATTGCCTAATTTAGCCGAAATAAGTGTTCAAAGTGGCAAATAGAGGATATTGAACTTTTCCTTGAGTTGTAGGAAAAACAAGCACAAAAAATTTGACAGCTAATAATCAGAGATTCGACTGTGTAAACGAGATTTGGTTGAGGCTCAGACAGTCTTCAAATAGTGATGCAAAATCCCTTCCCTTGGGTGGGCTAGTAACAAACTTTTATTCTCGAACTAGTCTAATGTACGTAGATGCATACATACATATGTACATACATAATACTCATTTATTTCAATCGTATCATAATCCAAAATAACATAAAATGGAGTTAAGTACGCAGAAATTACCCCTACCTGTTTTGAGATATGTATGTTGTGTAAAAATTCGATAGCTGTACCGATTACCAGTAGCTCACTAGAACAAAATATATGTACATAGATTCTCGTTTGCATTGAGAATATATGTACATATGTAAATTCCAAATTTTAAAGCTGTTTTTCTCGAGTTTTTTATACCCGAGCGCACTTGTGCACAAGGGTATATTAATTTTGTTCACATAACGGTTGTTTGTAACAGCCAAAACGAATCGAGATAGATATAGACAAATGTATACATAAATGATCAGGATGAAAAAAGAAATCGATTAAGCCATGTCTGTCTGTCCGTCCGTCTGTCCGTCTGTCCGTCTGTCCGTCTGTCCGTCTGTCCGTC
>NW_023472298.1:0-4151 GCF_013731165.1 Rhagoletis pomonella
ACTTTATCGAGCCCTAACCGCCAAAATAACGTAAGCGACATTTTTTTTCAAAATTTTCTTTTGATGCAGAAATATAGAGCATCTAGATACATTTCTGCATCAAAACGAAAATTTTAAAAATGTCACTTACGTTATTTTGGCGGTTAGGGCTCGTTATAATTGCTAAGATATGGTTAATTCCAAAATTTATTTAAAAAAATTCAGTGCAATGTAAAACAAAAGTATGGGTTCCAAATGAAATAATTTTTTTGGGCTCACAAGGACGAATAGGAATTGAAAATGCCCCTTTAATCTATTTTTTTTTTAAGCTAATAAAGTTAGTCCTTAATTTTGAAAAAATCCAGTAATTTTTAAGCAAAAAACAACACCAACTTCAATTCTCATATAAATATTTAAGATTATCGTTAATTTCTTCATGATCCGATGATTGGATTTAAACCAAATTGAAATGGGACCACCTGTGAGGTAACACCTTGTCTTTAAAAAAAGCATTATAGAAATCGATTAACGTGGTCCAAAGTTATGCGGTAACAGACATAAAAAAACAAAAACAAAATATTCCGACGAATTGATAACCTTTCTCCTTTTTGTGAAGTCGGTTAAAAAATATTTAAAGTTGTGACTGGTGGGACATCTGCTTGTGACTGGTGTAAAGTAATTATGCATAAACTAATTTTCATAGACAAAAATTAACTTCTTTTTATTTTTTTATATTTTTCAACAGATTAATGAAACGTAGTCATTTAAAAAGAGGTTACTACTGAAATAGAGATAATTAGGCCATATTTAAATTTATGCAGTTTTCCTCTTTTACATGGAATGACCCATTAGCTAATTAAATAAGACCTTTCAAACAGGTCAGGTGTCAGCCCTCTTCAAAAGTATTTTCAAGCTAAAGTCTTGTTAGTTCTTTTTCCTCTGACAATGCGATATATATTTTAATTGACTGGTGAATTAAGTTCAATTTCATTTTTAAACATGTAGCAACCCCGCTAAATATAGTTCCGAAATAAAGATTTTCAAAACTTAAACTTGAATTTTTGAACAGATGAACCCTCTTCCAACACCTATGTATTCAAGCTAAAGATTTCTTAACAACCTTTCTTTTGACATCCATATTTTCATATTTCGTATAACTTGTGTATAAGTTAACTAAATTCGACATTTCAAGCAGGTGGCAACCACATCAAAATATTTTCAAACCACTACCATCTGAAACGTCTTTCTTTTGGCACCCATATGGTGATACATATTTCTCTTACCTAATTTTCTTAATTCAAATTGATTTTTTTTTTAACAGGTGGCAACCCCCCTATAGTTAAGTTTAGAAACAAAGCTTTTCAAACCCATTTCTATTAATAACCTCTTTGTAAAAATGTATTATTTTTTTAGATAATTTTACTATAATTTTTTAAAAGGTGGCAACTCCTTCCAAAAAAGGGAATTTCGGGATGGCATTGATTATTAAATAATTTGAATTTAATTGTTCAACAGTTGGCAACTCTTTTCGAAAAAATAGCACCAGTTGGCACATCTTCAGGTCAAGCGCTATAATTTGAAACCCCCCATTTTGAAAATCGAGCGAACGGTAAAGATCTTACAGTATCGGACATATCTATAGCACGCCATTTCAAAGTGATATTGTGTGCCACTTATGTTTATTTATTTATTTTTAAGAATTTTCAATTAAAATATAGTTCTTTCTCTAACAAAACCCATATAAACCCAAGTCGAAAAATTTGTAGAATACTACAAAAAAGTGCAACAAATTTTCATATAAATTTCAAACTTTTTTCTCGGAAATGTTAGATTTTTTCCGAATACACAGTTTTATAGCCCAATCAATTTTAGTCTGATAATGTGCAAGTTTCAAGTGGCTAGAGGTAACCGTTGATTTTTTAGAATTTGTTTCGCCAAAGGTGTTGCGATTTTCTTCCATATACAAATAAATTAAGTTTATTCATTATATGGAAGCCAATGCGACAAAAAAATTCTAAAAAATTAACGGTAATTCGTAGCCACTTGAAATTTGCATATTATGAGACTAAAATTGCAGGGTCTAAAAACTGTGTACTCAAAAAAATTCTAACACTTCCGTGAAAAAAGTTTGAAATTTAGGTGAAATTTTATTGCACTTTTTTGAAGTTTTCTACAAATTGTTAAATTTGGGTATATATGAGGTTTGTCTGAGAATGAACTAAATTTTAATTGAAAATTCTTAAAAATAAATAAATAAACATAAGTGGCACACAATATCACTTTGAAATGGCATGCTATAGATATGAGCGATACTGTATATCCTGGGCAAAAAATCCCCTCGCGTATTATACTACATATATATAGAAGATATAGGGAAATCTTCTGAAATAGGGACATTTTACGTATGGCATATTGTTGCCGCAACAAAGCAGCTGCACTGCCAAGTGCGGTTTCTGTACCTTCGTTAATACTACTTATATGTTTAGATATTAGTAAATAGTTATTCATAACAAAACTAACGGTTTAAATGACCAATTTACTTGATAAAATCGAGAAAATCAGGAAATTTCTGATGCAACTCGCATAAAATCTACTTTTCATTAAGGTATAACTTCTTAAGCGATCTTCAGACGTTCATTTATAGGTACTTAGGAATACAAAGAAAGGCATTAAACAAAGTGCCAGCTACCAAATGCGAGAAAAAAGACTGCTTACAACTGTAACTTAATTCCGCGTATTTTAGAAAAACCGTGAATTTTCTTCTGATAGTCGTTGAGCGGTACTTATTTTACATTTGTGGGTATAAAATATACTTCTTTACTTCTTCCGAAGAAGAACCCTAGGTCATAGGACAACGTGCTACTAACATTTATAAAAAATCGTCTTGAGAAAGCGCGTAATCAGTGCATAACTTTTTACTTAGTAATGGTTTTTCGTTGAGCACAACCAATCAAAAGCAAAAAAAATGTATACATATGCCCTGGTGTAATATTCACTGTTTGTGTATTTGGGTCTGTGTAAAAAATGCTCACCTCTAAAAGTTATTTTAATAGTCAGTACTGGATAATCCTTACTAAAATTATTTCCAATGGTTTGTTTGTTACGCTTTCACGCTTTAACTACTCAAGCCATCTTAATGAAATGTCGCACACTGGTGTCATTTAGCCCAACTTAAAAGATAGGATAGCTTTTATCTCGATTAGACCAGGGGTTCTTAAACTTTTAAGATGATGGAACCCTTACTAAACACCTTTAATTTTATGGAACCCCACATCAAATTACCAAAAATCAAAGGCATTGCAATTTAAATATGAATAAAAACTTTTACTAGAAATAGTATACATAGTTTAAATTATAATGATAGAATGAAATTGTTTCACTGTTATTAATTATTGTATATAATAGTAGTTCGATACAATGTCTGAAAGCTGTATGCGCATTTCTGGGGTAGCATCCAATTTCGACCTGAATTTGTTTTTTTGTATAAGTGTAAGCTGAAAACCCTGTTGACAGAGTACTTTGTGATAGAAGGAAGCAAAGCTATGATGACCTTTTTAGTGATATTTACTCTTCACACTAACCCAAAACTCTTTCAGAGGCACATATTCAAATGTGTGTTTCAATGTCGAAGTACTCTGAAAATCTATGAATGCTACGTAAATGGATTTTGTACCAAACCGATATTACAACTGCCATCCGAAAAATAATCTGACAAAGATTTCATGTGATTTACCAAGTGCCCAGTAATGACATTTCACATTTCATTTGGCAATTCATTGCGTTCCTTGTAAAAAGTTGCATATAGCCAGCATGAACGAACGAATAAAGATCCCCCAGGACGGCGTGCGAGAAAAAGTTATTTTTTTTGCAGTGACGTGAAACCTGTGTGTGAATGAAAGAACCGATTAGAAAATGACGTCATCAACTATTATTTTTTTTTTTCAAATGCAATTTCAAATACACGGTTGCCGTGCTGGGTGATCTGGTTAGTTGGATCATGTATAGCCAGGCATGGGCAGAGAACGAGCACACGATCACCCCTTGGCTACAGCGGCCAACAACACATACCGGTCAGAAAAAAACAAGCTGTCAAGTTCAAGCTCAACGCTCTTATGTAGGTATGGCGCTCAGTACGGCAATCAACCAACTACGAGTACTACATACATATTAGG
>NW_023472299.1:0-4150 GCF_013731165.1 Rhagoletis pomonella
GTTGAGCTGCAGGTCTTGAGTGTCCAAGTGCAATCGTGTCTGGGAAGATAGTTTTGAAGGGGAGTTTTACTACATAACGACCGTCATCTCTGCGAACTGTGGACCTTTCGTAGGGGTTTTCGCAAAATACGTCGTCGTCGGTGAGAGTCGGGGTTGATGGTACTTCCTCCTGTTCCCAGAACTTCTTGAGTAGATCGTTCAGAGTGTCTGTCGAGTTCTCAATTACCTGGGTCGTGAATGATGAGACGTGCTCTGTTACTGGGCCACTCAAAATCCACCCAAATATTGAATTTTTCGCTATTAAACTTCCACCGACATTGGTTTTTAGGCCTGGAAGTAGCACTTGGGGGATGACATCACTTCCTAATACTATGTCTATTCGAGCTGGAGTAAAGCAGTTAGGGTCCGCTAGAGGGAGAGATGAATTCTTGCAGTTCAATGTATGTAACTTTGAACGATGGCAAGAAATGAGTGAGTTGCGGGAGGATTATCGCGTTTGTGGTTATGTTCATGGTTGTATCGGCTGAACAAATGGTAATAGCGCAGATTTTGTTCGCTTTTTGCATCACGCGGCCACCCATTCCCATAATTTCATAATTAGTGGCCTTTGTCGGGAGGTCAAGCAGTTTTTGTATGCGGGATGCAATGAACGTTTTCTGAGACCCTTGATCTATAAGAGCTCGAATTTTGAATATTTCTCCATTATGTAGGATTGAGACTTCGGTAGGAAGTAGAGTTTTTTCTCTACTACTCGCGAAGTGTGAGAGGGTTTGGTTCTGTTGAGAAGACGAGGGAGTTTGGTTTTGTTGAGCGTCTTTAGAGGTTGACGCTCTGTTCGGGTCGCTATTCGCTGGGGGTGGAAGTCGCGCCTGATTCGTTTTTGGCCTTGTGCCTGTATTTGCTGTTTGTGATTTAGCGGGGTAATGGAGAAGAGAGTGATGCCGTTTTTGGCAGTAAACACAGGTAAAATTGCTATGGTACTCAGTTCCTGAATGGGAGAAGGCTAAACAGTTCCTACAGTAGTGATTATCTTTTATGAATTTGTTGCGATCCTGCACTGAGAGCTCCTTCAATTTGACGCAGTTCATCATAGAGTGGTTGGAGTTGCATAATTTGCAAGATGCCTGCTTTTTTATCTCAGCGTTAAATGGGTGGGTTCTGCTTTTATAGCTGAAAGAATTATTCTTATTAGGGGTTGATGAGCTAGGAGGGTAATTTTGGTTAAAGCGTTTGGGCTTATTTGGCCTATACGTACTAAGTCGTTCTACAACTTTTAATTAATTAATCCCAACGGCTTTTTACCCTCCATTCCCGCCCAACCGACACGAGGGGCGCAGTCCTTTTTTTTTTTTTTTTTTTTAGTTTTTTCGTGCCGAGTAGTGGAAACAGGAGTTTGTTAAGTGTCGAGATCTAAAACTATTCAGCTACAGAATCAAATTCATCAGCTGATTGGATATGCAAAAGATAGTATTTCAATTATTGAGAGTGGAAATAATAGTTTTCTTTATAGTAAAAATCGAGTCCGATACGTCAAACGTGCTGGAATGACAGTTAAAATCTTGACACAAACCACGGAATGATTCGTTTAGTTCAAAATTAGTTTTGCATGGCTTTAAAAATAGAGGTCGAAAGTGTCTTGACATTCGAGAAGGAACATTAAAATTTACCTCAGCCAGGAGGGCCGGGCTATTAATCAAGCCTGTCATTAATTTTACGATAAATATTATACCCAGCATTTCTCTACGACTTGCGAGTGTAGGCAAATTTATGAGCTTTAGACGACTTGTGTAAGGGGGGAGATTGTAATCTGAATCTCAGTTAAAATTACGCAACGCAAAAAGCAAGAATTGTTTTTGAATTGATTCAATCCTTTCTGAATGAACTTGGTAGCGGGGATTCCAAACAATAGATCCGTATTCTAGTATAGGTCTAACTAAACTGGTAAAAAGAGCTTTTGTAACATAAGGATCTTTGAACTCTTTTGACCATCGCCTTACAAATGCAAAAACGCCTTTGGCTTTATTGACTGTAACATTAATATGATGGTTGAAATTCAGTTTGGAATCCATTGTGATACCAAGATCGACAAAATTGGATACCTGCTCCAGATTATAATTTGATATTGAATAAACAGCTGGTTGAACAGCCCTCCGAGAGAAACACATAACTTTACATTTTTGAAGGTTTAGTGGCATATAGTTTGTATTACACCAACTAACCACGTTGTTCAGATCCGCTTGTAACAAAGACCTTTCTTCGATAGAGGACAATGTTTTAAAAAGTTTCACATCATCGGCATACATTAAAATTTTTGAATGTTTTATTATAGAAGAAATATCATTAATGAATATCAGGAACAGAATCGGACCAAGGTGGCTTCCCTGAGGAACTCCTGAAGAAACTTTAATGATGTTGGAAGAACAATTATTAACAATAACTCTTTGTGTTCTATCAGAGAGGTAAGATGAGATCCATTGAAGAAGACTGGGCTGAAAGCCGATTAGGTCGAGTTTACGGATGAGTAACGAGTGACATACTTTGTCAAAAGCTTTACTGAAATCGGTGTAAATTACGTCGGTATGAGCATTTTCTCTAAAACCGTTTGAGACATGAGTTGTAAACTCCAATAAATTAGTCATAGTAGATTTTCCTTTAGAAAACCCGTGTTGAGATTGTGTAATTGAAGAAGATATAGAATATGTCAGCTGGTTAACAATAATTGCTTCGAATAATTTGGGGATAGCGGAGAGTTTCGCTATGCCTCGATAGTTTTCTATAGACGACCTGCTGCCGTTTTTGTGAAGTGGTATTATGAAAGACTCCTTCCAGGCTGACGGAAAAACGCCATGTTTAAGTGACAAATTGAATAGAGTTGTTAAAGGCTCGCAGATGTTCTCAGCGCAGTTTTTAAGAAAACAGGTCGGAATATGATCAGGTCCAGGCCTAAATGACGCTTTTAAGGTTTTTAAAGAGTGTAAAACTTCATCGGAAGATATTACTGGAATATAAGCAGAGTTGATTGGACAAAGCTCGTACGGATAGTCTCCACTTATAGGGAAGTCTACAGAATAATTGGACCTAAAGAACCGAGCAAACATGTTGGCAATGAGTTGGCTGTCGCTAGATACAGTGTTGCGATAATGCATAGCGGACGGAAAACCATGTGCCTTACGCTTTGAATTTACGAAACCATAAAATGATTTAGGATTGTTAATTAAATTCTTCTTAATTTTACATAAATATGAATTATAACATTTCTTATTTAATGCAAAGTAGCTATGCCGCAAAACTGAGTACCTTAGGTAATCACTGTGTAAGCCCGTTCTTTTATACAGTTTAAAAGAGTGCGACTTTTTATTTTTAAATTTTTTTAAGCTCTTTAGTGAACCATAATTGTATTGGTTCTTCATGAACAATATTACGTATTGGCACATACTTTCGAAACAAATTGAAAACAGTATCATTAAAGTGCTCAACGCTACGCTCCACGTCATCTCTATATATTGGCCAAGATAACTTTGAAAGTTCTTTGTTAATTTTCCTGAAATTTGCTTTCGCAAAAACATATCTAGTACTTGAACTTGACTTATTATTATGTATTTCATTTATGATTTCGTAGCTTAACTCAAGAGCAGGATGGTATGCATCTTCCGGCAAAACTAGGGGATCACACCGATTAATAGAGGCCTTCGGAACATCATCAACGTAAACGAGATCCAAGACCTTTCCAAACTTATTTGGACATATATTTATTTGTTTGAGGCAAAGTTCAGCCATTTCCTCCAGAAATACATTGTAACTATCTCTATATGAAACTGGTACAACATCGGTGTCAATGATGTTCCATGAAATATGTGGCAGATTTAAATCGCCCAAAACAATCATAGAATCGGATGCCGTAAGCATTGCATATATGTGTATGTATGTGCAAGCGTTTATGATACAATGTGTACATTTGTATACATGTAATGTTAGGGGAAATTCAGTTTAGATATGTTTAGTGTTTAGTAACTGCAATGTATACATTGGTATAAAATTCACAGAAAATTCAAGGTTTTGGATGTGTTTAGTGTTAACAAGAATTCAAAAGCTTATATACTATTTATATATACTTATACATATGTGGAATAAAAAATGAATAGAGAAACGC
>NW_023472300.1:0-4150 GCF_013731165.1 Rhagoletis pomonella
ATAAATAAGATTTAGATAGAGGTGAAAAAAGGGATAAAAAGGAAATACAACTGAAGAGTGTGCGATGTTATATTGTGGTGTGTTATGCTTCATATGTTATGTTATTTATTCTTATGTTATGGTTATGTTATGTTATACCAAGTACTAAGCTAAACTCCCCTCCAGTTAACCCATTCCAACTAATGTTATTTTAGCTCATTCAACTTACATAAACTATCCTTAATTTTATCGGTTGAATTTCAACCGCTGGGCGAACACTAGTAATAATACAAAGCCTACTGAGAAAATCATCAAAATCTATGCTGTATAAGCTTTATCTCCTATAGCACTGATTGTTCAGATACCAGTTTTTGCGATATATCTCCTTTATGTAGGAAACTAAACCCAATAAATTGTGTTACCGGTTTACATACCGATCAAATAGCAGCGAAAATCACTTAGATTGGTGCCATATAAAGTATATCTTCCATACCTCTGATTGTTTAGATGCGATTTTTTATATACGTATGTAACTCCTCTATCGATGTATGCAGATGTATTCAAAATCAGTAATCTGTCAAACTAAAATTTGCAGATGTTCATGAAAGGTATGAAGCCTTCGGCATAGCCGAAGACAGCGCTGCTCTTACTTGTTTTATTGAAAAGTTGGTACTTCAAGGGTGGTCCCATACTAATTTAGTTTAGTTGCGATCATTGTGTCATAAATAAATTAACGGTAGTCCTAAATTTTTGAGCTCGGTTGTATTTTTTTGGTTCAAAATTACTTGGTTTTTATTTTTTGTGAAAATAACCGACGGCTTTTTATTTTTTGGGCACTAATAATGCAAAATGCTACGAGATTTTAATTTCATGTTCTAACTTTTCAAGATTTTCTCGAGGACCTTTCAGTGACTCTTTAGGATTCTCCTTATTTTTTACTTTTCGGGAATATTTGGTATTCTTTTCGGTCCCTTCAACATTTTTATGATACTTCTCGTGTTTTAGTTTTCAAGAAATTTAGAATAGGTGTAGTTATTCTTGATTTAATTTTTATTTAAATGAAGCGCATATGTCAATTAAATCGAAATTAAAATTGATTGGTGAAACCAAAAATTCTAAAATTAAAATGATTTTCATTTAAATGAATGTGATGAAAAATAGCTTAAGAACTCTGTACGGCCATATTTTGGGCTCTAAGGGAAATCAATGATCAATTGCTTAAGACGTTATATAGAGAGCTCACATCGGTATCCGTTGGGGCAATAAAATAATAAATAAGCTAAACTTCAAAGTAGTTCCTCTGCTTATGATCCAAAAAGTCGAGGAAACAAAATACATATTTTATAAAATTTTAACCCATTTTTCGATTCTCACTGAATATTTTCTTCTCATCCGAGGGAGATTTAATTCCTGTACTATTAAATAAACTGAAAAAAACGCTTACTTCTACCCCGCGTAACAACTCTTCGGACACTCGTTAGACGACCACAAAGCCGCACTTTGCTGCTTTTGCATTAGAAAGCAATGGTCACGTACATGCTTTTATTAAGCCATCTGCCTGGTGCTACAGCTGCTGATTACTAATTTCGAACATTGTGGAGGTGGGAGAAGCCAACCAACATAGTATATTTGTATGTGTGCGTTTGAGGTTTCTCAGAAATCTGATGCTGCCAGCGGGATTAACAAGTAAAGCAAACAACAGTCGAAGGTGTACGTGTGGAACGTGCGTGAACGCGGACCTAACAAAGGTGCAACTGATGCTACTGTTTATTATTGTTTTTCTTCTGCCTAGTGTTGATTACAAAATGGATGCCTTAATTATAGGTATTTTTTCCAAATACTTTAAACTTTTTAGTCGAAATTTCTGCAATTTCACTTTAATGATTTCAACGTATGCAGTTCTTGCAACAAAAATTCCTAAAGATTTTTTTTTTCAAACATAAAATTCCTATTATTTCTTGAGAAAACTGAGCCGGTAACACTGTTATTACTAGACCAACCTTTGGCATTGCAGCTGTTTCTGGATCCAAGCTAGATGTTAGCAATACTGGCTCGGAGGAATTTTGATGTGCATATGTAAATCCCACAAAAGTCTACCAGTGGTCATATAGCCATCAGAGTTCGCCAAAGCCGTTGGGGAGTCAGGCGTAACTGCCTTGAACCATTTAGTCATTAAAGTTTGGCAAAAAAAGGTCGACATCGTCGCATAACTTGAAATTCACCGCCTTTCAGGGATCCATTCACAGAACAGAGCTTTTGCGGAAGTGAAATAATGCTTAGGTTACCGCGCAATAGCTAATGACAAAGTAGAAATGGATTTCAACAGTCACCGAATAATTTATTATGTTTAGCCAGCAGAGCATAAGGAGTTTTACTAGCTGTACTATAATGCTTTGCAAGATGGGCTTTTTCTTGAGACTGGTGGTTGTTTTGCGAGCTGACTTTGGAAATATCAGATAACCTACAAAAGTAGTTCCCCCCCCCCCCCCTTGAAACTATAATTCCACTCTATTTTGCAGATTACAACTTCTACTAGATTGGAACTTCCTCTTCCCCTTACCCGTTTAGCTCATCATTTTATGAAACTGAAGACTAAGAAACAAATATCTTAATCTTAGAGCTTAAACAGACGGCAGCGTTGATCCGGATCAACTCGGGAATTAACTGCAGTTGATCCGGACTAAGTCCCAGTTAATCCCGATCAACGCTGCCGTCTGTTTAAGCTTTTAGTCTCAATATAAATAAATCTCAATAACAATCTGATTCTTGATGTTTTTCTGAATCTTAATCTTAATTTTAATTAGTCCTTATCTTGATCTTCATCTTACTCTTAATATTAATCTTAATCTTAATCTTAATCTCAATCTTAATCTCAATCTTAATCTTAATATAATTCTTAATCTTAACCTAAATCTTAACCTTAATCTCAATCGTGCCCAACAACGCCCACCATCCTCTCTCTTCTTTTGTTGCTTTTTCGTTTTAATAGAGTTTGGAATTAGAGCCCCGCGATAACGTCGCTGTTTCATTACATCGCTGTTTGCATTTACACTCAACCGAGTGCAAAGAAATTTCACTTCAAAAAGGATTCATTTATAATCTCCTTCGACTGCAAGAATTAAGGCTACACTGTGCCGGCTAATGGCTATAGCGAGATCAACGAAAATGCGGTCGTCGACGAGCTGGCGATAAAAGGCACATCCAACTGTCCTTCTGCGATGTGAACCATTTTACGGACTCAGATAATCGTCTTCAAAACTTATGATTATCTAAGTCGGTACTTATAGAGGAGGAAAACTCAGAACTCAGTTATTATTAGATAACAGTAGAGGATCAAATACCAGGTTACTCTGTGGGCATCTAATTGATCTCTACCGTCTGTATTTTTATATATTTATACCCATCATTTTAGCATTTAACAGGGAAGCCTGATATATCTTGGATATTCAGGGTGAGGGTCACTTACTAGGGAAGCAAGAAATCGTTTGCGCCGGCTGTGTCATTTTTTTTCAACTTGCAGCCAATTTTCTACAAACTGACTTACTTTATTCCCTTTCTTCTTAACCCGTTAACGTATTACCCACCTCCTCGTCCGACAGGTCGTATACGCAATGCGCTGACTAAACTGGCGTACATATTTCTATTCTACATACATATGTACGTAAATAAGTTCGTAAATATTAACAGAGAATGTTGGCGATATTTTTACCCTTGCCAAAAGAGTGAGAACGCAAAAAAAACAGCAACAAAAGCAAAAAGATCAAAAATCATAGCTTTCAAGAAATTATGTTTAAAGGAATGATGCCAAGCGGCGGCCCCTTGCCTGCCTGCACTCATTAAGATAATTGCAAGTAATTAAGCAAATTGTTGTTGCAGCGCATTTGTCATGTCGCGGCAAAGTAGCAACTCCAAAGATAATGTATTATATTGCTAAGTATACATATAGATGATATACGATTTAAAATGCGCTCAAATGCTGTGTGTGTGTTGTACGTGTAGCAAGCAGCAAATTTCGTTTATGTGTGTGTGTGTGCGCGCGTAAGGTAAGAAATGGGGAAGACATAAAAAGCAGTTTGGCGACATGAAATGCGCCATTATAACCAGGTAATTACAATAACAATTACAATTAACTTTGAAGAAAGACGCACGCTGGCGGTGTCTCAATGTGTGT
>NW_023472301.1:0-4150 GCF_013731165.1 Rhagoletis pomonella
GATAACTTTGGACCACGTTAACCGTTTTCGATAACACTTTCTCTTTTTATCGGAACGATGGTCCCTACCTCATGGGTATACTAATATGCTTAAGTTCCGATCATAGGATCGTAAATAAATTAACGAAACTCCTAAATTTATGTACGAACATTGAAGTCGGTTGTGTTTTTTTTTGCTCACAAATTACTCTTTTATTATTATTATTTCTTTTAATATAGAATTTTGAGCGAAAATCCGGACTAAGAATTTTAAGGCTTTTTTAAACATTTTTTTTCTTCAAAATTAGTTATTTTGTAATCAAGTTCTTCTAGCAAAGGAGCGTTAAAACAAACTATGTTCTTTGAACAATGTCACCATTAACTTTAAAAAAAAAAATATTAAGATAATGCCTTTCTTTTAACAAAGTTCTGATATTTGAGTTCAGCCTCCTTTGAAGGTGGTGTGCGATATGAAATCTAAGTCTTTTCAGTCTCCCAGTGCTTGGTATGCCTATTGTCATACGTGTTTGCTATAATAAGAAAATCTTTTTTCTAAGCCTTATCTCCTTTTATGTCATAAACTCATTTTACGACATTCAGCACAGTTTAATCGCCACTAATTTCTAAGACCCTTTTTTGCATCTACATAAGTACACTTGGGGAGTGCAGTTGGACAGAAGAGCACGCAGCGAAGCCGCATACGGCTTTTTAGTTTTGTTATTAGCCTTTCTGATATTTTTGATATTTAAATCGTTCGTAGAATAAATATTTTACTACTACACTCTGCAACCATTTACAACTTCACAATCTCAGTATGCTGAATAAGTTTCCCATGTACATAAGTATATGTAAACCGTTCGTAGTAGCAACAACGCAAAATCAGATACATTTGTGCATATGCCTATGAACATTCACATATTCAACTCTCCGCCTTCTTCGATATGAACGTTTGCCTGCTTTCAATTCGTATATTCAACCATTTTTAGCAAGTGTATTTTATTTATATATGTATTTACATTAGGGTGGTCCTCTATAGGCAATACCATGGTCACAGATATCATATACAAATTTTGGTCTCAATTGGAAACTGAGGCGGGTCGCACAGGTGGAAAAGTTCAGATTCCTCGATAGACTGGAAAACTTTAAATTAATTGTTTTTTCATCTGCCCAGAATCGATACTACCATAGCCGATGATATCACACATATAAGTTTTGGGCGCGATTTTAGTCGGTTAAGGCGTGCCGCAAAGGGGTCAATGGCCAGATGCCCCTATGGAGACTCCAAAAATTAAATTTATTTTTTTCATTTATTTCTGAAAATCGATGCTACTAATGTCAAAGATTTCACATATAGATTTTGGTCCCGATTGGAGTCGGTTAAGACGTCTTCATAGGGTAATATGAACTTGGCACCCGAGTGCGACACGACTTTACCGTCTCCAATCGGACGAAAATTTATATGTGACATCTTCGACTATAGTAACATCGACGTAGGGGTTGAGACTTAGGAAGTCTGATGGAAAAATTGTCTTCCTACATTTAACAACCACCCTAATATACATACATATTTCATATCCTTGGCTTACATGAAAATCTGAAAATCTAATACTTTAATTTAGTCCTCTATATTCCACACTTCAGAAATGAGTATTTCAGTTTTTCCGGCCTACTTCCACCCCAATAAAGATTTTGTTTATGTCCAGTACTTTCTGTCATCTTTTGTCCTTTGTTGTTCACCAGCAGCTGTTGCTATCAAACTAACAATGTTGTAATAATTTTGACCAAAATGGGTTTTATTAAGAATATTTGTCACATTTTATTTTCATGTAAGAGAATTAAAAAAAAAATCAGTTCGCTCAGTATGGCATTAATCTACATATATACATAGATATGTATGTGTGAAGGTAGCTGAAATTTAAAAATTTAAAGCACTTGCATCTTTTTAACTCAAAAGGGGCAGATAATAGCGATTTATAATCTATCTACTTCAGAAGTCTCTTGGAATTTTACTATGCTTACCTACAAGGGTGAGGAATTCTTGACCATAGACTTTTTATCACTATAAAAAGCAAATAAACCCCGAAAAAATATCGAAACCAAAGGTCCCCTGAAAATTACCGAAATAAAAGTAGAAAATATTCGGAAGACCCGGAAAAATTTTTAAACTTTCCACAAAACTCCCGAAGTGTTTATAAAAAAATCCGAAAAGTCCCATTTATTTATTTATTTAAAGTAGTCTAACACAACAACCACAGGTTATATTTCAGTGTTAGATACTGAGAATATTACAATATAATACGATATTAAAATGTATAAAATTTGAACTTAACATCTAAAACTTATAAAATTATTCATAAAGTGTAAGATTGAAGAGAATAAAGAAAAATACAGTAATTTAGCGGTTAGAGTTGGGGTGACTGACGCGAGTTAAATAGTTACAAATTTTCATTTAGTCAGCATAGTGTCTAAGTAATGCTATTTTAAAGTGCAATGTGTCCTTAATAGCCCTGAGTTTAAGGGGTAATTTGTTCCATTGGCGAATAGTATAGACGAAAAACTGACGCTCAGATATGACAGAATTGAATTTCAGGTGCAAAAGCTGTTGTAATCGTGACGATTGAGTAATTTGAAGACGATTTTTGAGATGCGGATGCTCCTCTGAGAATAAGATTTTCTGAAGCATTGTAAGGCACTTGAGCTTCAGCACATCGTCGAGTGATATTGAAGTTATCTTGCGAGCCCATTGAGAAATGTGGTCATACCGTTTTTTGCAATATATATACCTGGCGATGTTATTGTAAAGCACGTTGAGTTTTTTATTGCATTGACTATCGCTGTTAGCATAGAGTTCGCAACCGTACAACAGCGTTGGTAGCAAGTAAGATTTCGCGATTAACATTCTAGTGGGCATCGGCGTTAGGTGTTGTGTTGACCATAAATACCTTAGCATAGCATATACTCTACCAATTGTGCTATAGACATGATTATCCCACGTTAGTGTTCTGTTAAATAGAATCCCAATGCTCGTGAAAAATCCCGCAGTGTCTCAAGAAGTTCATGACGTGCCCGAAAAGCTCTCAAAAAAATTCCAAAGTGTCTCAAGAAGACACGAAAATTCCTAAGAAATCTCGAAGAAACGAAAGATCCCAAAAACTTCCGATTGTGGCCGAAAAATCCAATGGGATATTGAAAGAATTCAAGAAGAACCGAAAAAAATCCAAATAGTCACAGAAAATTTTAAAATATCCTGAAGAAATCCCCGTAGTCACATAAAAGAAAGAGACAAACCCCAAAATCAGCAGTAAAAATGCCGAAGCATTCTAAGACCTAGGGATCTGAGGGATAGTGAAAAATGAATACAGTTCCGAAGGATCGCGAAAACATTCTCGGAGGGTCGAAAACGCCGATAAGTTCAGAAAAAACGAAACTTCCCTTAAAACCTTCGCAAAAATTCCAAAAAGTCCCGAAAGATCTCCAAAGTACGCAACAAAATTTCTAAGGGTCTTGAAATAGTCCCAAATAGTCATGAAAAAATACCAAAGCTCTCGGAACCCATGAAAATTCGAAAAACCGGAAGAATCCGAAAGAAATATGTTCTCAAAGTCCAAGCAAAAACGAAATTTCCCGAAAAAAAACCTGCGATGAATTCCCAAAAATCTTGAAAGATCTCCAAGGTATGCAAAAAAATTCTTAAGACCTCAAAAAAGTTCCTAATAGTACCGAAAAAATCCCGAAGTTCCCGAAACCCTCAAAAAATTTTAAAATTTCCTAAAACGTCTTGCAAAAATCCCGAAAAGTCCCGAAAATTCCGAAAGGTTCCGGAAAACTGTGAAACATTCCGAAGAAATCCTCGAAAAGTCAAGTAAGGAGACAAACTCGAAAAAGCGCCGTAAAAAGCATTATAAGGCCGAAATATCTGGTAAAAAACGAAGTGTAAGAAAAAGTTCTTAAAGGCCCCGAAAAATCTCGAAAAACCCCGATAAGTCCAGAAAAAACTAAACTTCCCGGAAAAAGCTGGAAATGTTTCCAAAAATTTTCGAAAAATCTCCAGAGAACCATACAAAATTTAAAAAAATCGCGAAAAGTCTCAAAAAATCGCGAAAAATCTGGAAAATTTGCGATAGCTCGAGAAAAGGTATCAAAGAGTCACAAGAAAATCAAAAAGCACCGAA
>NW_023472302.1:0-4150 GCF_013731165.1 Rhagoletis pomonella
CTCAATTCGGTTTTCTGTTGGAGTGGAATGGCCAGGTGACGTAACTCCCCCTTCCCTTGATTGAAAACACTCCTGGGTTTTTGTATTTATATTTAATTCAATTGCTTTATGTTTGTTTGTAAAATGGATGAATGAAATTATTAGCCAAATGTTGATTTGATATTTTTTCTTGTGGTAGGTAAGTTCTTCAATTTTTTGAGCGTTTTCAATTTGGGTAATGATTAATTCATCAAAAGTAGGTTCGAGTTGGGTATGATTAATATTCGATTCAAGGTAACGTATTACATATTTCTGTGTAAATGATTTATTTAAATTTTTATAAGTTTCGTTTCTAATTTTAAGTTCACAATTATCGAATGAAATGAGATGAGTTCCTATTAAATATAAGGTTCTTTCGTTACATGTACTATTTATTTCGATTCCTTTTGTATTTTTTATAATTATTAAGCCTTTTTCAATTTCCATAATTTCTTCTTTACTATTTTTAATTTTCTTACAATTTTTCTTGAATACACATGAATTAGAAACTTTCAGATTCTTTTGATATAAATTTTTTGAATAAACATATCTAGTATTATTGATTTCTACAATATGTTCGCTTTTAAATTGTAGTTCCTCTAAATTTTTATTTGCACATGGTGTTATAAATACATGTTTTGCTGTAGTTACATTAGTCGGAATTTTAAGTGAAAATATAATGTTACCTGCGGAGGTGGCTGCTCCTAATTCAATGTTCTCTAACTTAAATATATCGATATTATATCTATTTATCTCTTCCGGGGTTAGAATGTTGCTGGACATTAAGTTTAGTCTAGCAGATGCTAAATTATTCTGAATGTGCTCTATGCTATTACTGAGTGTCCTAATCCTTAGCAGTATGTCTAGATATAGGAGTTGCCTATGGATTTCTCGATTTTCTTGTTGAATTGAATTAAATTTAAGGGCTATTTGTCTTCTATCTGATTCTATAGCTTTTTGGATGCTTTGGAATGTTTTGTTGAAATTATCGTTAATTTTTATATTCTTATTTAAGGTATCTATGGAAATATGGTTGTTCGTATCCATAACTTTGAGATGCTGCTCTATATTCTGTCTATCATCGTCGTCCATAGTTCCATACAACCATTTCATTGTTGTACCTAATATGTTAATTAATCCTCTTTTTTGTTTATGTGGTAATAGTGTGTAAAGTTTACTCCGTAATGTTGTGAATTCCTGAGTCAGAATTTGTTCTTTCTCGGTCAATTTAGAGTCTCTAGCTAAATTTTCTAGTGCGTCAATTATTTTTTCTATTTCCTGCGGTCTGATTATGTGAAGGATGATGTCAAAATCTGTGATCACTTGTACGTTTTCAAGTTTTATTTCGGCGAGTCCGTCTTCGTTTTTGATGTATTCAGTTATCATTGTTGCCGTTGCTCCCATTATCAGCATTACGCAAATTAGAGGCATTGATATCGATAGCACCTGAAAATTTTCCTGGTCTTTTAATGTTACTTGTATGGGTGTTTTGAAGTGGTAACTTTCTGTATCTGGGTTCGTGCTTATGTCTAACAGCTCTATAATTTCTCACGTGTCCACTGCTTCTATTTTCAGTATAACTCTCTCTTTTCGTATTCATTTTGGTAATGATTTTCTCTTTAGTCCCTTTTATCCTATCGTAGATTATTTTTTTATCAATTTTTCCTGAGGCTACGTCTGAAGGTGTTGCTTTCAGAGTTGAATGGATATTATTGTTATAGGTCTGAATACATTTGTACTTCTTCTCTCTTGTTGATAAAGTTCGGGATTCTAGTTCTATGATTCTAAATTTTTCTCCTATCGTATTGTGAATTCTTTCGATGTCCGAGTTCCCTGTAGGGCTATTGGGTTTGGTAAAATGAACTTCAACACCTTCTTCTCTTAAAAAGTCCTTTACGTTTACGGAATTAAATTCATTATCAGTTATAAATAGTCTAGGCTTCCCTCTCATAGCGAAGTACATTCGTAAAGTTTCGACGAATGTGATGCTATTTTTGTCTTCTAAAAAGAGTGCTACTGCGAACTTAGAAAATTTATCAATGAAGGTCATGAAGTTGTGTTTTTTAATTGTGTGAGTATCTAGGTGTACTACTTCGTTAGTATCCTTGGGTGTTTCTGTTAAATGGAATTTCGGTTTTATTGGCTTCCTATAGTATTTAGTTTGGCAGCATATATCGCAATTGTTTACGAATTTGTGAATAAGCTGTTTTAGATTTTTATAGTATATGAGCCTTTTTAATCCTTCGTAGTTTTCATTGATGCCTGAATGGCCACTTTCTGTGAAGTGATAGTTTTTAATATATCTGAAGGCTTCATCTTCATCCCGCATGTCTTTGGCATGATGTGAGCATTTGAAGAATTTTATTCTTCCATTAAATAATTCTATAAATTTTTGTTGTACGGTATTATATTCACTATCAGGGAGTTCTCAAAAAAATTCCTACCTTTCCTGATTTCAGGTATCTTCGGAAAATGTCAGACATAAAACCGCTATTTATATCATCTAGGCTGATAAATATTTTCCTTTTCCTGTCGATTATTTCTATCTCTTGATTCTTATGCTCGGTTAAAATTATCTGGGTATGGAAACGGTTGACCACTGTATCCAGAACAGGAAAGTGATCATTGATTTCCTCTTCTTGGGAATGTATTGTTGCACAAGTGCTTTTGCCTATGTTATCCTCTACCTGTTCATTTGATTTTGCTAAGTAGATTTCACCTGTATCATTATTTATTCTACTTAGGAAATCGGCTAGGGTATTTTCTTTACCTTTAATGTAGCCGATATTGATATCGTATTCGCCTAGTTTAAGTATCCACCTTTGCAACCTTGGATTGATATCCTTCCCTTTGTATTTTGTCTGTAGCCACTTGAGTGGTTGATGGTCGGTCAGTAAGTCAAAATTCCTACCATAGACATAGGGCCTAAAATAGTTAACTGCCCATACTATAGCAAGAAGTTCTTTTTCTGTGGTTGAGTACTTTTTTTCATGCTCATTCAAGGTTCTACTTGCGTAGCATATTGGATGTCCTGCTTGCATCAGTGCACCCCCTATGGCATAATCACTCGCATCTGTGACGATTTCAAATTTCTTTTTGAAGTCCGGGTACTTCAGCACCGGTGGAGAGGTTAGTAACCTTTTTAATTTATAAAAGGCATCCATGTATTGTGTATCATGGACGTTTACTTTCACATCCTTCTTTAGATACTTCGTCATAGCTTGAGCTATTTTAGCGTAATTTTTTATGAATTTACGGTAGTATCCAGTTGCTCCTAGAAAGGATTTTATCTGTTTTGCTGTTTGCGGCACCTTGAGTTTTTGAATTGCCTCCACTTTGGTGGGGTTTGGCTTAACTCCTTCTGTGGTCAAGATGTGTCCTAAATATTCTGTGCTTGTAGCGAAGAAGTTACATTTATCGGTTTGAATTCTAAGGTTGTGCTGTCTTAATCGATTGAAGATTTTTGTTATATTCTCCATGTGTTCTTCAGCGGTTGTGCTAAATATAAGGATATCGTCTAAGTAAACGACGCAAATTTTATTAATATAGTCTCTTAAGACTGAATTCATTAGCCGTTGGAAAGTGGCTGGGGCATTTTTCAATCCGAAGGGCATACGAACAAACTCGTAGTGTCCTAGTGGTGTGGAAAATGCGGTTTTCGCCCTGTCTTCTTCTTTAATAAGAATCTGGTGAAAACCCTTGGCCAAGTCCAAAGTTGTAAAATATTGGGCTCTTCCCAATTTCTCTAGTATATTTTCAATATTTGGTATGGGAAATTTTTCGCTGACCGTAATGTCGTTCAAAGCTCTATAGTCTATAACGATGCGCCATTTCTTTTTGCCGGATTTGTCCACTTTTTTTGGGACGATCCATAGTGGAGAGTTATAAGGTGAACAACTTTCCCTAATGATACCATGTTCTAACATCTCTTTCATTTGATTGTTTATTTCTTCTTCGTGGATTTGAGGGTAGCGATAAATTTTAGAATATACGGGCCTATCAGTTGTTGTGATGATTTCGTGTTTTACCTCATGTGTATGCGAAAGTCTTTGTCCTTCCTGAAAAAATAAGTCACCATTGTCGTCTACAATTGTCTGTAATAATCCTCTAACTTCATCATTCATATCTTCAC
>NW_023472303.1:0-4150 GCF_013731165.1 Rhagoletis pomonella
TCCCGAGTTTTACTGTGGATACTTTAATAACTGGATAAGTATCAAGAGGTTATGGGCACAGCCTCATTGGTCGAAGTGCAGTAAGAACAATAAATAAAAAAAAAAAAAAAATGAGTTCGTCTCTTTATCAAATTGAAAAACTGGATGACACTAATTATGATTCCTGGAGCGTGCAAATGCAAAGTGTGCTGGTGCATTCTGATATGTGGCCATTCGTGAATGGCAAACTTGAGAGGACGGATAGCATGACCGCTGCTGACAAAGAAAAGTGGGACAGGCTGAATGAAAAAGCATTGGCGACGCTGATACTGTGCATTAAGCCAGCGCAAGTGATTCACATAAAACATTCTAAAATTGCAAGCGAAGCCTGGACTAAATTGCGTGAATTATACCAGCGCAGCGGTCCGGCGCGGAAAGTTTCACTTTTTCGGCAATTATTGAACCACAAAATGTCGGATGATGGCGACGTCGTGCAGTACATTAATGCTTTTTCAAATATCGTCGAAAAAATGGCGGAGATTAACTTCGAATTAAACGAGGAGCTTAAGGTTATTATACTGCTTTCCAATTTGCCGAAGTCGTTTGAGCACTTTGTAGTGGCAATGGAAACGCGCGATGTATTGCCAGCATTTAGTATGCTGAAAGTGAAGCTATTGGAAGAGGGTGAACGCAGATGTCAGAGGAGCGAAGAAGTTGCAGAAATCTCTTCGGGCGATCAAAAAGCTTTTTCAGCGCGAATACAAAAGGACAAATACAACAAGCGCAGCGCTAAGCCTAACGGCAAGTGCTACAATTGTGGCCAGCGCGGTCACTTAGCGGCAAAGTGCAGATCTTCAAGAAAGCATCAACAACAACAGCAGAATTATTCGTTCTCCTATTCTACTCTCGCTGCCGCCGACGCACGAAACTTAAACCCAACGACATGGTGTCTTGACAGCGGAGCAACCGCTCACATGTGCTGTGACCGCAGCTTATTTTGCTCGTATGAAGAAAAGACGGAGAGAGTCATTCTTGCAGGTAATAAATTCATCGAAGCTCGCGGCAGAGGCCAAGTCAAGCTGCAAACAACAACTTCGCGCGAAATCACACTTAAAGAGGTTCTGTACATACCTGAGCTGCAAGGAAATTTTATGTCGGTGAGCAGAGCAGTGGACAATGGATTAGTTGTTATTTTCAACGAGCGGGGTGCCGTTATCAAAGACAAGCGTGGAACAGAGGCGATAAGAGCACGAAAAATTAATAGTCTGTTTTTGCTAGAGCAAATGGAAAATTACATATTTAGTGCAGCAGTAGAACGCTCCTTGAAGTGGCATAACAGATACGGGCATCTGAATATTTCAAGCCTTTATGAATTGGCAAATAAAAACTTAGCCGAAGGAATAAAAATTGAAAAATTGCCAAAGCACATAACCTGCAAAACGTGCGCAATGAGCAAGATTAGTGTACAACCATTTCCACATGCCTCGCAAAGTCGCTCAACAAAATTATTAGAGCTTATACACTCGGACGTGTGCGGCCCTATTAATACACCTTCCATTGGAGGCTCGCGGTACTTCGTCACATTTATCGACGATCTATCGAGGTTCATTTTTGTATACTTCATAAAGTCTAAAAGCGAAGTTTTCGCCAAGTTTAAACATTTTAAAGCCATGGTCGAGTGCGAGACCGAAAGGAAGATTAAGGCCATCAGGAGTGACAATGGAGGCGAATATGTCAACAGCGCTTTTAATCAGTTTTTGAACGAGCATGGTATCAAAAGGCAGCTGACAGTGCCACACACGCCTCAACAAAATGGTGTTGCGGAGCGTGCTAACCGCACACTCGTGGAGATGGCAAGGAGTATGCTGCTACATGCTAATCTAGGTGAGTTTTTGTGGGCTGAAGCAATAGCGACATCGGCATACTTGCGCAATCGGTCACCGACCAAAATTTTAATCGACAAAACCCCCTATGAGATGTGGTATGACAAAAAGCCAAAGGTTCATCACCTAAAAGTTTTTGGTTCGCGTGCCATTGCCCTTGATAAGACACAAAGCCGTAAATTTTGTCCGAAAGGAAAAGAGTTCGTGATGGTTGGGTACTCGTCTACATCAAAAGCTTACCGTTTGTATGATAAGCAAGAACGCAATGTTGTGGAAAAAAGAGACGTATTTTTCGATGAAAATTTTAAAACAACTCCTGACCAAACGAATTTCGGTGATTCTTTGATTTTAAATGTCGAAGAACTCTGGAAAAAATCATGTGAGAACCGCGCAGTAGCACAAGGAGAGCCCGAAATCCAGAGCGAATTAGCGAACCCAGAAGCTAAGGCAGAGGCGAGTACGTCATCATCCACGCAAACAGAAGCAAGCACACAAGCAGGTAAAAATGAAGGCATTTTAGAAATCAAAGTCGAACCCGAAAAACCCCGAATATTGCGTTCTGGGAAGGAATACAACGTTTTGAACTCTATGAAGAGTAGCGAAGTCAACATCGAAATTCCCGAAACTGCGAATGCAGCTTTGGCCAGCGCACATTCTAACGAATGGGAGGAAGCTATGCGCAAAGAATATACAGCGCTCATAAACAACAGAACATGGTCGTTAGTCGATTTACCCCGCGGGCGTAAAGCAATTGGCAACCGATGGGTGTTCAACGTGAAGAAAAATGCAGACGGTAGCATCGAGCGCTACAAAGCAAGACTCGTGGCGAAAGGTTGCGCTCAGCAGTATGGCGTGAACTACACTGACACCTTCGCACCTGTAGTTCGGTATGCAACAGTTAGAATGGTGATTGGGATTGCAGCAGAGCTGAAACTGTTTCTACATCAAATGGATGTTTCGACCGCTTACTTAAACAGCAATCTAAATGACGACGTTTATATGTCACAACCCGAATGCTTCGTCGACGCCGATCATCCAGAAAAGGTCTTGAAGCTCAACAAGGCAATATACGGCTTGAAACAGTCAGGGCGTGAGTGGAATTGCAAACTGGATGGCGTACTAAAGAAAATTGGTTTTACTCAATGCGAAGCTGAACCTTGTTTATACAAGATGAATTATGAAGGTAATTTCAATTTAATTGCTGTTTATGTTGACGACATTATTTTAGCTAGTTCGAAGGAAGCCGATTTAAGTAAAATTAAAATGTGCATTTCTAATGAATTTGATTTGGTCGATAAAGGCCAACTGACATACTTTTTGGGTATGGAGATAAAGCGAGAAGGAGAAACAGGCTCAATTTCTGTTGGACAGAAGCAGTATATAAAAGCGCTTTTAAATCAACATGACATGGCGAACTGTCGACCTGCAGCGACTCCTCTAGACAGCGGGTTCCAAGTTAAGTGTGATAACGACCGTTGTAAAAAGGTAGATGCTACTGCATACCAGTCTCTTATCGGCGCTCTAATGTATTTGTCGTTAACTACTCGTCCCGATATATTGCACTCGGTGTGCAAGCTCGCTCAGCGGAACACAAATCCTCATGCCGAGCACGAAGCCGGTGCAAAACACATTCTGCGCTACCTGGCGAAAACGGCAGATTTTAAGCTACACTACGCACCGAGTAAAAAGCCAGTTTGTGGCTTCGTCGATGCCGATTGGGGTGGTGATACCCATGACCGTAAATCCTGCACTGGCTACGCATTCTTCCTAGGTGGAAGCGTTTTTTCCTGGGAGAGCAAGAAGCAGTGTGCTGTTGCTTTGAGTAGTACGGAAGCTGAGTACGTCGCATTATCTACGGCAGCTAAGGAGGCAGTATATTTGCGGCGACTACTAGCAGAAGTTGGTTTCCACTCACAGCACTCGGCGCCTATCATTATACGAAGCGACAACTTAAGCGCGCAGCAGCTGGCAAAGAACCCGGTGTACCACGCGCGCAGTAAGCACATCGATATAAAATATCATCACGTTCGGGAGGTACTAAAAAACGGAGATATTGAGTTGGAATATGTTAATACCAACGATATGGTAGCAGATATATTTACAAAAAATTTAACCAAAATTAAACATGTAAAGTTTACTGAGCAACTTGGTCTTTACTAGCACCTTATTATTTTTGCTATTATGTACTATTTATGTATATTTCGATACATTTGTAAACGATATGCTTGCGTTGAGAAGGAGTGTTGGAAGTTTGTCTGGCATGTGTAGCTCCAACGCAATTATTTCGT
>NW_023472304.1:0-4150 GCF_013731165.1 Rhagoletis pomonella
GAAAGTTTCTGGAACACAACATTGCAAGTTGATAAAAGCGTTGTAATTAATGACAGGCTTGAGTAATAGCCCGGCCCTCCTGGCTGAGGTAAATTTTAATGTTCCTTCTCGAGTGTCAAGACACTTTCGACCTCTATTTTTAAAGCCATGCAAAACTAATTTTGAACTAAACGAATAATTCGGCGTTTTTTGTCAAGATTTTAACTGTCATTCCAGCACGTTTGACGTATCGGACTCGATTTTTACTATAAAGAAAACTATTATTTCCACTCTCAATAATTGAAGTACTATCTTTAGCATATCCAATCAGCTGATGAATTTGATTCTGTAGCTGAATAGTTTTAGATCTCGACACTTAACAAACTCCTGTTTCCACTACTCGGCACCAAAAAACTAAAAAAAACAAAAAAAAGGTTCCGTACGTCATGCGGACTGCACCCCTCGTGTCGGTTGGGCGGGAATGGAGGGTAAAAAGCCGTTGGGATTAATTAATTAATTAAAAGGCTGGTCTCCTAATATAAATCAGGAATTGCGTATTAATTTAACTGATAAAATTAATTTTGAGGTCAATACAAAAAAAGACTGTTACGGCCAGTGTTGCCACTACTGGTATTTTCCGACCAAAGTTACTCGGTAGGTTGGTCGGCAAAGTAAGATTTTGGTCGGATTAAACATTTGCCAATCCTGCCTTTAAAAATAGGAAACCTAATTGGTTTGGCCACTGTGGAGCCAATGTTATGACTGGAGACTGGGGCGGTCTGAAAACATTATTGAGTGCAGAA
This sequence comes from Rhagoletis pomonella, assembly GCF_013731165.1. Classification (NCBI taxonomy): domain Eukaryota; kingdom Metazoa; phylum Arthropoda; class Insecta; order Diptera; family Tephritidae; genus Rhagoletis; species Rhagoletis pomonella. The sequence goes on from NW_023472304.1 coordinate 783, forward strand.
CCGATTTATTTTATATAAAGTGCACATGCCACACACTACACCTTTACTCAAGCTACGCTTGTAAAAAATTGCCGAACAGCATTGAGACACTGTGCCGCAACATATGTATATAGTTTCTTTTCCCATAGCCCAAAGAGGATACATGAACTGAAAGAGATTCAGGATTACTGTTCGGTAAAACCCCACAAAATCTTGAGCATATCTCAAACACTATGGCTTTCTTTAGGAAGCGTTGTGTTAAGAATAGCTGAGAAGTGGGATAGTTTGAAACTTTACTTTATTTCCTGCTTTTACGAAGTAATCGGTATGCGAGCTGCAGACCTGGCCGAAGCAATGTGTTACAAAACCAAATGCTATTTTTTTTTATTTCGAGCGTATATTTTCCCCATAATTAACAGTCATAACAAAAAGTTCCAAGCGGAAAGCCATACTTATATGCAACTATCAAAGCACAATATCTCTTAATTTTGAGTAACTTTATTAAAAAAGATGCGATCAGTAACAATATTAATAATTATTTTAAAAATTCAAATAAGCATATTAAAATATCTGACATTTTTGTTGGAACGAAAGCTGAGATATTTATGAAAAGTAATGTCAATGGTTCTGAAATTTTTTAAGTTAAAACGAATATATTTAAGTTTTATGTAGAGTTTTTTGACCAAATAAATTTAAGATTTGATTTCAAGCGTATAAAACTTTTACACTAATAACAGCAGCTAAGGTAGTTTCTAAAGAAGATTTACCAATTTTACCTCTTTTGTTAAAGTTTCCCCATCCCATAGATTGCGGTCCTGATATAATAACCACGCAGAGGAATTTACTGAAGCTAAGTTAGCTTGATATTTCCAGCGATCTGGATATTGATATGTTTGGGAAAAAGTTTATTCTATTAAAAATTAAATGAATGAAAATAGCTTCATGCATCTCGCAAATTTAATTTTTAATATAATTTTATTACCATATAGCTCTGCGGCTGTAAAATGCCAATTTTCAACGCTTTCTTTGATAAAAATTAACTAAGAAATAAACTTAAGATTAACAGTATCAACAGTGTTAATGCAACAGCGTGAATACCGTCAACTGCAAATTGCTATTTTACGATATAAGTGCGTGAATACACCCACTAATAATTTTTATTTGTAAGAATGCAACTCTCTTTCATTTAATTTTTCAATATATGTTCTTTACTCTCTTTCTCTCACTTAATCTTCGAATCCTCTCGCTCCATTTGTAACATATACACATGCACACAACCAGTGATTGGACTTCAGAAAAATTCTGTGCGGTAGAATCTGGAGAAAATGTGATAGATTTCAAAAAAAAAATGTAGTAGATCTCTGGATTTGGATCAAACTTTGTACAAAAATTAAAAAAATTCTGCAAGGTTTCACCTAAATTGCAAACTTTTTAATTAGACTCTAAAAAAATAAAATTTTAGTATAATAAAGTGGAAGTTGCTAAAAGTTGCGTTGAATTTTGGCAATGTTTTTCCTCGACAGTGTAAAGTAGTTCCTTCCATATCAAGATATTTTTCGGACATAATTTAAGAAATCTCTGCAGCTTTGTGGAGTGCTGCCAGCTTTTATTTTTATCACATCACGAAGTAGCGAACAAATGTGGCACGTTCCAGAAACAGCTAATTGGGATTTGCCGATTTTGACAATTCTCAAGTAAAGTAAACAACACCTCAGAAACTTTAGATGCACTTCACAAAAACGCTGTTTATTAACATTTTCGCTATTAATTATTTTTATAAATCAAATATTTTGCAATTTAGCACAATAAAACCACGTTTTCTGTCGAAAAATTTATCACTTAGAGAATTTATTATTTTACAGTTTATTTTATCCTCCCATTCGGCTTTGTTTACTTTTACTTGAAAAATTTCATCGTCGCCGGGAATGCGGAATCTTGTATTATATCATTCTTTTTACCATATACGTAGTGCTTAGTGTTGGACGATTTTTGCTCTTACAATAAAGAAAATTATGCCAGGCAAAAATAAAACTACGCAAAAACGCGAATATGGGGTAGATTTCAGACCTTGAGTGATAGATGTGGTAGATGCTCAGAAAAGCGACAGATCTACCACAATGTGGTAAGTCCGATCACTGCACACAATATGTATACAAACTATGTTTCCCTTTTGGGAAACAGTAAACAAATATGTTTTGACGCGCGGCCTCAGGGATTAATTAAAACACGAATTGAGTTAGTTCCAAACTTGGAAAAAGACTGCTCTTTATTTTCAATCTTAGCTTATTTATAGCATTTACAATATTAATTTAACAATTAATTTCACCATAAAGGTGCTGGCCCAATGCAGGCTTGCTTTGCTTGCTTCGCTGCGAGAAGTGTCAAAAATTATTTGGAATATACTAAAACGTACAAAGGCTGGCCAAATGGCAGCTTTTCCTAACTTGCTTTAAGCGCCTCAAAGTTTGAATTAGACAAATGTTTTATTTGAAAGCGCTTTGTAGGCTTTTGACAAAGAGGTATGTTCCTTTCAAAATACATAAATTCAAACAAAAATTTGCTTACTTAATTTAAAAAAGTCACAGAAAATGCAGGTAGTTCGAAATGAAATAAAAATGATTCATTGTTTCCATATTTATATTTAACATATCGTTGTCTTATAGTAAAAAGTTGCAAAGCCCACTTTTACAAATTTTACACGAGAGGAAAAAACCTTCTTCTTCAAGTAAATCGCTTTTTTAAGTTATGGTTTTTTTTTTTAGTAAATGTAGAAATAGATATGTATGTATCATTATTATCATTTCTTTTGAATACAAACATTATTTTGCATTAATTTAAAAATAAATCTGAAACTTTTTCATACATTTTTTAAAGTTTTCTAGGAAATAATTATTAACGTTAAGGGAACAGACATTGACTCTTCAACCAGACAGCTGGTTACTTTGACAGCGTTCCAAGCCACCATTCGGCCAAGCAAGTTTTCAAAGTAAATCAAAGCAAATTGAAGTCAGCAAGGCGCGCAAAGCAAGCCTGCATTGGGCCAGCGCCTTAAGGCGTTGACATTGCATCATGCTATCATGAAATGCCAATGTCTTGGACAAAGAAGTTATTTGACACCCTTGAATGGAATTTTCCATTCAGAGCGGAAAAATATATCAAATTTCAATTTTTGTCAAAGAAGTCAAATGAGTTATCAATTATGCAGCTGCACTGAAAATAAAATCTGCGTAAATATAACGAAAACTTGCGTAAATCTTACGAAATTTTTCGTCATATTGAGCCACAAAAGTTTTCGTTGATTGAACAAACCGTTTTCGTACATACTACGAAAATAAATAATATAAAAAAAACTTTTTAATATACAACGCTTTTATAAATGGACTAAAAAG
>NW_023472305.1:0-4150 GCF_013731165.1 Rhagoletis pomonella
TATACTTGTACAAAACTAATTATTGTCTTTTATTTTAGGAAGGACAACTCGGGGCCGCCGTGCGGCCCCCAACTTTAACTTTTTCGGGCTCACGGATGTGAGCTCGATGACTTGTATTTCAAAAACAATTCAACGACATTTGCTTGTTTGAAATGAAGCATTGACATGTACATACATACATACATACGTACGTATGCACATTCCTCACAACTAGCCTGCCAACACGTTCTTGGCGCCAGCAGAGAGTAAAGCAATTGAATGGTAGACGCGCTATAAATACATACATACATACGAGACGATAAATTACCCTTTACTACATTCGTCGTGCTTTCGGTAACAAGTCAAATGGCTTTCAACAACAAGTCAAACGACTTCTGCAACAAATGAACTGCGGCGTCTCGCTTCGCCAACCGACCCAATGAGCTCTCATGCTTACGGCAACCGTTCAAATGCCGCGTTTGCTAGTTTCGTGAACGAGCATTCGGAATACTGTTTTGCCGAAGTCAATATCAGTATGAGCTGTTATAAGTAGGGTTCGAAATTTCAGACTTTGGTATCGATACTGAGTACTCATTCTGGCATCGAGCTCATGGTATCGTACTTTAAAAGTATCAGGGAAAAAGTATCGGACTCATTAGCTGTATTTTTTTGGAAGCAAGCGACAAAATAACGCTCAACTCGGGTAAAATTTTCTTTTAGCTACTTAAGCAACCCTGCTGGTAGCTGGCAAGAAACATGTGATTAGTTTAACGGGATTTAGACACAAAAAAACAATAGAAATTAGTTATTATGCGATTTATTTGCGTAATATATATACTTATTTAAAATTAAAATCATGTATATACGAAAACAAAAATTTCCCTATCCAATTTTCCAATAACAATTCACAATAGAGCAGTTTTTTCACTTAACAACACTACTCTTCAGGTCGCATATTTTTTAACCGACCTGGCTTAACTCGGATAAATAGCCGAGTTTGTGTTGTTGCTTTACGTGTATTTCGTCATTTAAACGAGTGTTCTTTTGTAGCTCGGTTGCAAAAGAATGGACCTATTGAAATACGTTGTTTGGGATACTAAAATTATTTTATTCTTCAATCGTATATCTAGTTATTTCCTGAAATTAAAACAATAGAAATTTAAAATATTTGATTTTTATTTCATTGCAGAAGTAGTAAAAAAGTAAAAAAGGGTTATAAACTGAAATATGTAAGAAAATGTCATTTTATTAGGCTCTTTAAACCTACTTTATTTTTTATGAATAAGGCCATTAAACTTTAACTTATTACGTTATGCAACAGACTAAACGAAATTTCAGTTTATTTTAAGTGATGGACAAAATTGAATGATAGTAATACATAGTTGCGTTCCAGATGCTTCACGATTTGCAGGTTTTTACAGGAAGTCGTTCCAGGTGACCACCTTCCATAAGGTTTATTAATGGAGAAAACAGATGTTCCTGCAAATCGTGAATATCGTGAAGCATCTGGAACGCAACTCATATAAGAAAGAAAATAGGGTTGCCAATGGAAGAAAAAATTTAAAAAGTTTTTTTTTTTCAAGTTTTCGATACTACGAATACTTTGCAAAGTATCGAGTAAAATCACCAAATAAGGTATCGAGTATTAAAGTACTCATTTTTATACCCTCAGTATCGATGCTTACTCAATATCGATAGAATCGTTCGAACCCTAGTTATAAGTATCGTTCACTTGTGGTGGCTGTATTTGCAATAGGGATGGCAAAGTCGACTTCGACTTTCGACCAAAATCGACTTATTACTCCTGAAAGTCGAATTTTAGTGATCGACTTTCAGTTTATGGAAGTCGACTGAAATCGACTTTTCACTTTCGACTCTCGCCTTTTTTTAATTTATTTGCATATAAAAACTGATCTTCTAACAAGGGCGCGGAGTGCTGTTTGGTCGTATTTAAAAAAAATTTCCAATAAAACTGAAGTGAAATTTGAAAAGTGTGGTAGAGAAATGAATTTTAATGACAGTACAACAACATTGTCAAATCATTTAAGAGCAGCGCATAAAATTACTATACGAAAACAAATTCCTCAAATTTGTTAATCGTTTGTCTCCACAATCTTCAGTTAATAATGAGGTAAGATAAACATAGGTACATATTTATTTTAAAAATTTCATGCAAGAAAGTTTTTCAGCATGAGTTTATGTAAGTTTCTACAGACAGTTTTTGGTTCGAATTTGACCAATCCGTAAGGTACAACATTTACACCGCTAAAAACGTTGCTGGTAGGATTCCAGTTAATATGCGACATTAGTCGTGTGGATAGTCCCAATCCACTAGCTGTCTAGGCTACTCCCATATTTATCCATGCTTATAAAGTGGCACTTATATTTCTACCAATACCCGCCAATTCTGCTCCATCGGAAAGGCCACATTTTTCAAAAAGTTGTCCGTAATTACCAAATATCGATTCAAAAAATTGTTAGAATTTTTTTTTGTGAAAATTTAAAAATTTTTAAATTATTTTTCAAAAATATAATTTTTAAAAACTCTCACAACCAACATTTTCATGCTGTATAACTGGAACAATTTTTAAAAATCCTTTAGTGTCTGTTTTTTTACCTAGCATTGAATTTCACTAAATTACAGATTATTCTAAAGACCACTAGTAAATCATGATATTTTTGGCGTATTCTGACTCTTATATTTATAGCTAATATATGAGTTAAATGCGGAGTATACTTAATACATTTTATTTTTACTAAAAAAGCCGAACAAAGTCGACTTTTCTTCGTGGATCGGTCGACTTTTAAAGTCGACTGTACAGAGTCGATCGAAAAGTCGAAAGTCGACTTTCTAGTGAAGTCGAACAACCCTAATTTGCAAGACAGCACGCTATGCGCTGGCGTTCAGTCATCCTCTAATTTCGTTTAGGTATCGATACTACTAAGCCAACGCGCTGCTCAGTCACACAAAGCAGCAGTATTGATTGAGTTTGCAATAGTTGGCGTTCAACGCACGCCAGTCTCTGGTATGTATGTATTTATAGCGCGTCTACCATTCAATTGCTTTACTCTGCTGGCGCCAAGAACGTGTTGGCAGGCTAGTTTTGAGGAATGTGCATACGTACGTATGTATGTGTGTATGTATGTACATATCAATGCTTCATTTCAAACAACCAAATGTCGTTGAATTGTTTTTGAAATACAGTATCATAACTTCGGCAACCCATTATAGATGCCTTCAGCAACAAATGAAATGACTTTCAGGCTGAAAGTATCAGCTGCAAGTCAAACGACTTCTGAAACAAATGAACTGCGGCGTCTTGCCTTCGCCAAACGTCCCAATGAGCTCTCATGCTTTCGGCAACCGTCCAAATGAGCTCTCGGGCTTTCGGCAACCGTCCAAATGCAGTATCGTGCTTTCGGCAGTCGATCAAACTCGGCGGTTGCTGGTTTCGTGCACGTTCACTCGGAATACTGTTTTCCGAAGTCAATATCAGTATGAGCTATTATAAGCATAGTTGCCAACTTGGTGCTTTAAGCACTAGATTTAGTGCTTTTTGAAAATTAAAACGCCAAAAAAAATTATTTAGTGCCAGTGCCTTTTTTATTGCTTTTTTCTGAACTAAAATTGCTTCGAGATAGTTAAAACCTGAAATAATTTGAAATATTTAAAGCTGTGGCAGCACTGAATTTATAAGAATCTACAAATTTAAATGGACTAAAATACAACCATGATTGATATAAAGCTGGAGTTCCAAACCTACCTTATTAAATTCTATTCGCGTCGAAAATGCTAGTACGTAAGTAAGTTAAGTATTTCTTTTTTTCTTTTCTAATTATTTGTACAGATTTTGTTTTTTTGTTTGCCACCTGAGCAAAACACATCGTTTCTTGGTGCTGAATCCAAATCTGGCCTCACAATTGCTCTGGCACTAGAATTTTGAGATATCCTAACGCCAAAGTGCCAAAAACACGGTTTTTAGCGATATTTGAGGTTATATAGTGAAAACATCAAATTACTTGCTCATTTCTAATTAGGGCATCATTTTCGTTTGTTGCGATTAGATTTTTCTTTCTCGAGATGTACCAGTTTTAATGTGCAGTACTTCGGTATTATGATATGAAAAAAAGCATCCCTTGATTCAAAAAAATGTGGTGCTTTTAGTGTGGT
>NW_023472306.1:0-4149 GCF_013731165.1 Rhagoletis pomonella
TATTAAAGTTTGATGTTCGGGTGTTCATTTGTGATTCTCCGGCTAGAGCGTTTGTTTCTGGTGTTATGTCATTTAATGGAAAAAGCGGATGTAATAAATGTTGTCTCGAAGGCAAATATAAAGAGAGAAGAGTATGTTTTCCCAAAGAAATTGGTGAACTTAAGTCGGATTCATCTTTTGAGCAGAGAGTTCATGCTTCTCACCACCTTGCTCAATTTAGGCATCAGAAAAGTGTGTTAGAAGACGCTGGCTTTAGAATGGTTTCTCAGTTTCCTCTTGACTCTGCATTTGGTTGATTTAGGTGTCGTTAAAAAATGTCTTAAACTGTTAATCAAAAATGCAAACACCACAAAGATGAATGCAAATATTCGTTTCGCTTCCAGTTTTTTTCCATCTGAATTCTGTCGAATTTCAAGGGGCTTGGATGAAGTTAGTCATTGGAAAGCAACGGAGTTCAGGCAGTTTTTGCTATACACAGGCGTTTTTATTTTGAAGGATTGCGTAAGTAGAGAGTTGTACTACCTTTTCTTGCTTTTGCATAGTAGTATTCGCCTTCTTTCAAGTGAAAAATCGTTCAGGTCGGAGGCCGATATTGCTCAAAAAATGCTGGAACACTTTGTCGCAGAGTTCAGTAGGATATTTGGAGAAGAATTAGTTAGTTTCAACATTCATGGCTTACTTCACTTGTCCGAATGCGTTAAAAGTCTGGGCCCTTTGGATTCATTTTCTGCTTATAGGTTTGAAAACTTTATGCAATTTTTAAAAAAGATAATTAAAAAACCGAATCAAGTATTGCAACAAATTTTTTTAAGGCTTGATGAAAGGCAAGATCTTAAGTCATCGGAGCAGACTTCTCGGTTTGGAGCATTTGACATTGATCTAAGAAAAGAAAAGGATTGTTTTTGCTACAGTAAGAAAGCGGGACCTATAAAGGTAATGGAACTTGTAGGGTTAGGAGATTCAGAAGTAATTGAGTGTATGGTTTTTAGGAAAACAGAAAACTTTTTTGAAGACCCTGTTCCTTCCTTCGCTAGTCTAGGTATTGTTGTTGCAAGTGATCTCAGTTCTGATATTGTTAAAATTGAAAGGAGTGATATTGACTATAAATACTTCTGTATCCCCTATGAAAACAAATTTTTGTTCATACCTCTTCTGCATCATCTTTTCCACGACTTTTGTAATTAAGCCACACTTTCCATAAAAAAAATAATAAAATATTAATATTTAAAAATATATTTTATAATACCTCATTTGGCTTCATACTATTTTTGGAAATAGAACTATTATGGCATCCCAAGCCAATGGTAAGTAGAACTATTTTTTATAGGGCATATATAGATGTATAGTATATATTTTTAACATTTTCCAGGAAACTCTGTAAAAAGATTCATTACAACTTCGAATTTTAACGATGAAGAGGATTCATCAAAGGCGGTTACCCCATCCAGCAACAACGTCCATGTATCTGATGAAGGTAACTTATGTTTTATTTTTCTCAATTCTATGTACCAAAATATGTATTTCCACAACAGTCTCATCCAACAATAACGTCGGTGGGCCCAATGAAGGTAACATACACTTATACATATGTTATTTTTCTTAACATACATGTTAAATTTTTGTCGAAATATTTACAGACGTAGATGTACTTCAAGCGCTGCTGATAAAACTACAAACGATCGAAATGAATGTAAGTAGGTGCATTTCAAAACTCTCTTATATAAAGAGCCCACCACTCTTATTTCGTAATCCTTAATATCCGTAAAAAGCTGCGAGGCACCTATGTACATATAATGCGCATATTAAACACTTTCAATTATTATACATATTATGTTGTATTGAAATAAGAGAGAATGGCATTGTGCGCTTTGAAATGTACCCTAGCTATGATTTCGTTGGTTTAAATGTCATATGTCATAATCGTTTTATCCACTCATATTAGCAACAAATATTGAGCGAAAACCAATCGCTGATATGTGAAAAATTGAATTATATTATGGAAAATGTGAGTATTGCTTCATTTAATTTGTTATTTCTGAGATATCTACTTATATATTTACCTATATTTGTATTAAAATAATAAAAACTTATTTCAAATAGTCCACACCCAAATGCGAAACATCGGCACAGCACCAGTTATTACGGGAATGCAAAGTCTCGATTAAGAAGGTAGAACATTCCGTCTGTCGAATGACAGGCGAGCTGCGAGATAAGCATATGGACGACGTTGCGAGTGCATTGCCTCTCCAGACCTCAATAGCAGTGTTAAATGTGGAGGACAATCTTAAAATACCGGAGTACGCGCGGGCAATGGTAATTGAGGTGAAAATTTAAAATGTTATAGTTTTTACTTAATTTTAAAATTTGTAGACATCACACCTGCATAAAATTAAAGGGGTTTCCGAAGATGTTCCGTCCGTCGTCAGACAGATTTTTACGGATAAATTGATGGGCGCCTACAACTGCGATGGCAGATGCGAAAAGAAGGCCCTGGTCAAGCTTAAGCTGTTTGATTCCATTCTACGAGGTAAGTAATTTCAATTGAGTATCATAAACTATAATTTTGTAATACATGTATTCATTGTTTCATTTAGAAATCTTCAAACTACAAGGAAGTTTCGATTTTGAACGAGGCGTTAAAAAAGCAGTGGAACTTAGCCATCACCGGATGTCGCAAAAAAAATTTGCAAAGAAGTCGAAGAAGGAGGCTCATTAAACTTAAATTTAAAGTTAATAATTAATTAGTTTTTATTCTTTTCAACCCCTTTTTTCAACATTAACTTACTACTAGCATGAAGCTATAGCTAAAAATTTTTTTTAATGAAACAAGTATTGCCACAGATTTTTTCACAATTAATGCAACATTTTTTAACATAATTTTTTCCGTTAACTTTTATAAAAATATGGTTTACATACAGCAAAAACCAAACAAAAATTAAATTTTGAAACTTTGTGCGAAACAAGTTATACTGTTCGTTTAAATAAAAAAAATTGCAAATTTGTAGAAATATGAATGAATTTATGTAATATTTATTTGTATTTTTATGTAACATTTAGTAATTTATTCGTGTAATATTTTAATTTGATGGATCTTAACATCACCCCTGATTCCTCATCTTTGATTGTTTTCTACATCAGGTTCGATCCCTCATCTTTGATTGTTTTCTACATCAGGTCTGATCACTCAGCTTTGAACGCTTTCTACATCAGGTTTGATTGCTCAGCTGTGATTGATTTCGTCGTCAGTCTTGATTGCTCACCTCTGACTAAAACTTACATCATGAATGAAAACAGAACTTATAAGCACGAGCACGACAGCTATATGTCGACAGGGTCGATATGGTAATGTGTTAGAAGGTGATACCCAATCACACGCACACAACTCTTTACATCAGTTTTTGCACATTGTCCTTAAGAAACTGATTGAAAGTTTGTTCTGCGAACTGATTGAAATTTCGTTTAGCACTTTAGCTCAGATGAGCAATCATATGATGGTCAGTGTTCTTGCAGGGGAGTGCATAAACTTATAAGATTATCTGCTTGATAAAGTTATCGGTTTAGATGAATACCACTATTGTAAACCGTATAAACTCAAGTTCTGAACACATTGAAAACGACGAGCTACCGACCACAGCTTCCAATTTGTCATCTTTATTATCTAAGCGCTTTGTCGATGGCGACATGATTTCTTTGAACGCGGCAGCGACATCATGAATTTGTATGAGTTTGACATAAAAGAAGAGGAAGAACCTTATCTGTCGCCAGAAAAATAGAAATAGATCTAATCTGGCCACAACCACAGCCGTCGCGTAGCCCGGTCGTCGCCAAAATAATTATCTACATAAGAGTACGTGTTAAAATAATTTGACAGCTGTGGTTTGTAGCTCGTCGTTTTCATTGTGTTCGGGCTATTATAATTGTGTAAACCTTAAAGCTTAGTATCCAGCTCTTAAGAAAAGCAAAAACTCCATATAAAATGACGTACAAGAAATGGCTAAGAAATGTTCTTGAGTCAAATTTCCTTAAGACAGTACGCAGTTCTTCAGAAATTTAGTACGCTTTCTACTACGGTTTTCTAATGTTTTTTGTGAAAAAAGAGCACAAGGCAACCCAGGTTTGCAACAGAAATATATGCCCGTTCCATTATTT
>NW_023472307.1:0-4149 GCF_013731165.1 Rhagoletis pomonella
AGTTTTTGCTTAAAAATTACTTATAAATAATTAACAATAAAATGTATTACGCAAAGCATTGTGAATATTGTAATAAATAAAAGTGATATTTATGTACGTGAGCACTACTATATATTACCGGATAACTTTGGGCCACGTGAACCATTTTCGATCATTTGCGGTATCTCAAAGTTGGTCCCATTCTACTCTGAAGAAATTAACGGTACTCTTAAATTTTTATATGAGAATTGAAGTCGGTTGTGTTTTTTGCTTAAAAATTACTTGTTTTATTTTATGGCCCAAGACATTAGAATGTCATTTTGTATTTGCATTGGCAAGCTAGTAAATTCTTTGCACATTTGCTGTTATTGACAAATAGTGCACTTGGCAGGTAAAGTAAAAATACAATTTTTTTATGAACTGACAGTCGCACAAACTGGTCTGCCGGCGAGAATAGACGGTTGAAATAGAAGTGGCGACGCACTTCTAAGGCCTTAAACTCGAAAGCGAGCATATGTATGCATATGCATATGTATGTACAGTCATAAAAATATTATGTTCTTATGTACATATATTCTAGATAGATGCATAGAATGTAGTTAAAAACAAACCTTCAACTAGTACTTTGGCTCCGAGTGCATGTCGGCGCATAAACTGTTTATGCATGCAATTGGCAGCCCGTCAGTCAGTCTGTGGGCTTCCATACATGCATACATACATATGTATGTACATATGTACAGATGTGTAACCCGTCGCCCTCCAATCACAATTGTGACTATATACCTCAACTATTGGCAGTTGCGTTGGAGCACTGGACGTGTTCATGAGCTATGCATTTACATGCAAACATGTTTAGCATCCAACACGATTTTCAGTGATTGTGTTGTAAGTCAAGATAGCCAGATTGCCTTCGTTCGCTTGCTCGCTGTTGCAAGTATCAAATGACGTTCGGAATTGTTAGAAGATAGCTGGGATTGCTTGGTTGGCTGATTTTGTGATTCTTTGGTGCATTGAACGCAGCGACTACGTAATAGTGCCTTTTGTTTATCTAGGTTGGCCTTTGATGATGCGTATAGTTTTTAAGCTGTGCAATTCTTGACTTGTACGACTTACATGGTTTAAGGCCATAATGTAAAGTAACTGTTTTGTGACAAGGTTAGAACGAAGTACATATATGTAAGAGTAGCTTTTTTCTATAAGTTGTACGAGTATTTCGCGCCGGTGCATATATGTATGTCGTATGGCGAAGTACCATGAGTGTACTTTGATAGACCACAAGAAGCTGTTTCAACCTAAAAAAAAAACACACCATATTACGACGGAAACGAGTAGTCACCACCAGACGGCTGCAGAGAATGCCAAACACCAGCGCGCCAATTGCTTTCAACAGCGTCGAAATTAGTTTGCTCATCAGGAAGGCTAAAGCTTCGAAAGCCAATTTTAAGGACAGTTTGAGCATGCTATTGCTACAACAAGTGGCAATAGCGAGAGGAAAACTACCGGTGTCATGAATCTGTCGTACGCCACGCTAGTACTTAATGCCTGAAAAGTGGAAAATAGGAGGTGGTACCACTACTGAAACTCGAGAAACCCGTCGGCTATCTTTCATTTCTCCAGTAGTTGCGGTCTTGTTTCTCTCGTCATTCATACACCAAGGCGTCAAGGCACTTAACGTGAAAAGGACGCAAAAAATCGCAGCCTTAGAAAAAAATCAGCACTGTCAGTCACACTGGACCAAACATTCACTCGTTTCGTGTTTCAAAGTGAATGGCTATCGCTCAGCTCTTTCCCTGCAAAGAACGTAATACTTTTGCCTTGCCTGAGCAGGCTTTCAACCGCATTCATTGACAACTTTCGACCTATGAATACCGTGATCGGAGCCCAATCTCCACCTTCTTCCTCGAATTCAATCCCAATTTAGAGAAAAAAAACTCGTTTCCTGAGCCTACCGTTAGTTAAACTTATCAACTCGTTCTAGGCGGGGCTTAATAGTAACACTACACATCAACCACAATAGCAAACTTTCGCCTCGTGACATACCCAACACACGCCCGGCTTGTGAAGGTTCCCCACACGGTAACAACCACATTTTCTCATTCAGCTAACACCTTTCTCCATTTGGTTCGACCCCGTCAAATGAGCACGTTTATTGGTATTACCGTTAGGTGAAATTGGCGACAATACTTAATGGATCCACTATTTAGGCAGAATTTAGTAGAGCAACAACAACAATTTTTTTTTATATATATGTAATTCTTAGGTTAATTTGATTCTCGAATACATATGTATATGTTCACCTTTAAACAAATACAATTCTCTAGATAATACACTCCCATCTATAATTATGTAATTTCCAGTAGTTTAGCCAAAGATAACCTTTTTTAATTTCCTTTGCAGTTGCAGCGCTGGATTCCTAAAACGCTATTGTGAAGCCCTGAAGGTTTTGGAGATTGTGAGGTTACTGATCTTATTGCAGCTTTTGCAAACTCCACCTTTAAGCGCATTTTGAGAGTTATAACGATATTTAAAGCACCTGCTATAAAAGTACAAGTCCTTCCGTAAGAGTGTATACATTGGAGTGAGTGAAAGATTGCGCGTTGTGTGAACGTCGTTTCCGTTCAAACTCTGTGACATACTTTGAATCTACAAAAAAACTAACGTAAAACTCAGGCGAATCTTAGCAAGCGTTAAACTCTATTTTGGTAGTGAAAGATGGAAATCGAAACCGCCCAACGAAATGGTAATGTGGACTCGCGCGAGAGCTCCGTGGAGCGCGAACTCAACGACGACGTACAGGCTGTTGAGCTAAATGGCTCGTCTGGGTCACCGAAAGGCATGAATGGGCACATGAAGAAGCCCTTGCCCGTTGGAGATGGTCATGATCGCATCAAGCGGCGTGCCAAGCGTCTCATACACAGACAAAATAGTCGTGGCGAGACGAATGGCGCTGCCAGTGCAGCACTCGCTGCGGCCGTTAATGGCAGCGCTGGCGGCTATGTGGTGCCACATCGTCGCTGGAAGAATAGTCGTCGGTCGCGCAACGGCTACGGACGCGGCTTGCCGAAGAAAGGCGGCGCTGGTGGTAAGGGTGTTTGGGGCTTGCTCGGTTCGGAGGCGCTCGAAGAAGTGTATGAGGATGAGAATGATCCCAACTACGATAGCGAATGTAATGATAAGAATATCGAGTTGCGCGAAGTTATTCCGGAGTTGACACCGGAAGAATTCTTCAAATTAGCTGAACCAATTGTATTGGAGTATTATGAGCACGGTGATACCCATGAGGTGGCTGTGAGTTTTGACGAGATACTTACCGGTCCGCTGCGACCATACGTGACAAGCGTTGTGGTTGAGATCTCAATGGATCATAAGGATTCGCAGCGTGAAATGACATCGGTATTGATATCCGATTTGTATGGACGCGTCATAACCGCGAAGGATATAGAAAAGGGTTTCGAAATTTTGCTGGATAATTTGCCAGACTTGACACTGGACACTCCGGAGGCGCCTACCATACTAGGTACGTTAAGTTGAAATGTGCTGGTGTTGCTAAATGCGACTTTGACCACAGATAGTGTTTAATTGTTTTAGCGTCTATTTTCACTTAATTTGTTTTAAATTAATCATAGCATCTTCAAAATATCACTTTTTCAGGCAATTTCCTAGCACGTGCTGTCGCCGATGACTGCCTCCCACCCAAATTCGTCACAAAGCCGACCGATCTCGATGCGCAGAGCCAACATGCTGCCGCTGCTATACGTCGCGCTGACACCTTAATGCACATGAAGCAGGGCTGGGCACATTTGGACAATGTTTGGGGTATGGGCGGGCCGTTGCGACCAGTCAAGACCATCACCAAGGAGATGACATTGCTATTGAAGGAGTATTTGTCATCACGCGACATACAAGAGGCACATCGCTGTCTACGCGCACTCGAAGTACCACATTTCCATCATGAATTGGTGTATGAAGCCATTGTCATGACTCTCGAATCCCTCAGCCAGAATACGGAGGAGGCCATGTGTGAACTACTCAGGTCGTTGGATAAGGCATGCTTGGTATTGCCAGCCGGCATGGAACAGGTGTGTAAAAGAGTTTTATTTTTTAGCTTATTCTAGAAGCTTTTATGGCCGGTAATTCTACAAGGCAAATCAAGTCTTATTCTTCAGAAAG
>NW_023472308.1:0-4149 GCF_013731165.1 Rhagoletis pomonella
CTCATTTTGTTTTGCGAAGAAAAGGGGCTTAACACCTTTTGCAGAGAACACCTTTCCGAGAAAAAATAAATAACCATCACTCCAACATCGGTTAAGCCTTCATCAATATTTTTATACAGAGCTCTTTGTTTAACATATTTTAAAAACACATTATACTCATTTATTCCTTACTGTTATCGAGATCATTACGAAACATAGGTCGATTGTTGAAAATCCCTTCGTTTTAGTTTGTTGAATTTTCGAACATGTGGTAGCAACCTTTATATTCACCATCTCAGCCATTTTGATTTGTTTGCTTGTTTACTTTGTCGGAGAAGAGTAGTGAAATTATTAAACGCGTTTTATATTGTTAAAAATAAAATAAACATTGCAAATTTGATATATTTATAAAAATATAAGTGTTAAGCGCTCTCTTTTATATGAAACTTTGCTAGTGAAACTGCAACTGTGGTCGAAAGTGCTGATCGAACGAATTTTCGTTTGGTACGCTCATTCGATGAAGAATAGCGCTATTGTGAATTTCGCTCGGTTAGGCTGTTTACAGTAGTATATTTTTCACCGCTGAGAAGTTTTGTTTACAAATCGAGCAAACTAAATAGTGCGCTTATACATATATATGTAAATTTGTGCAA
The DNA here is from genome assembly GCF_013731165.1 of Rhagoletis pomonella. NCBI lineage: Eukaryota > Metazoa > Arthropoda > Insecta > Diptera > Tephritidae > Rhagoletis > Rhagoletis pomonella. Next base: position 633 of record NW_023472308.1, read on the forward strand.
ATTAAAATTATATAAATATGAAAGCGAGTTTATAAGAACGTGGTAAAAATTAGTACAACGGAGTTTTGGTTCAACGATTCCTCACAGGATGAGAGCTTGGTAAACTGGCCAGGAGTAGAAAATGTTTATGAGGGCTTAAATGTAGTCTTTCGAATATATTTTGACATAAAATATATGTAAGAAATTCGTGTGCAGATTTATAAAAAACTTCCGCCTGTCGAAAGAGACGTTTGTGAGCCAAATCTTTTTAAAATATTTTAACACCCCTATGCTGTAATCCGTCGTAGATTCGATTTTGCAAATGCCAATGCTACGAATTGTAAAATTGGTATGCTGAAATCCGCGTTGTCGTATCGTAATTTCGAAATTCGTAGGCCATCTTCGAAATCTGTAATGTTGGTATGCCTGAATCCGACGTAGCTGTCATTTTTATGTATTTGTCGGAAATTTTGTTCGAATAGCAACTCGTGTCGGAGAGAAACAAATTGTTTTAAAATGTCAATAAAATAAAGTCTGTAAACGCAAAAATATGTATGTAAGTTGAAGTGTGAATAGAAAATTTACACCCCTATTCTGCAACTCTTCCGTATTCGGAACGAGTAAGTTTTTTTTGCGCAATTTTGTACGAAAACAATTCTGTGTCGGAGGCGAAATAAAAGATGTAAATCGATGTGTGTTTGTGCATTTAAACAGATAAATTTGCCTCTCGCATATACGTATATTTTTATCCACTGCTTTATATAAACGAGCAAAAAACGAATATTTTTTGCCCCTTATTGAGAAACTTCGGTCCGGTTTAGTTAATGTACAACGATTTTCGGTTGTTGTGTCCAAACGCATAACTCGAATCCAAAAACTTTAACATACACGTGTTATCAAAGGATTCAAATTTTATTTAAGATAAATGTTTAAAATTTCCTACCACTAGCTAATTAATAATCTCGGTTTGCACTACGCACTTTTTTGCAAATTTCGACGTGGGTTCTGCGCAAAAATACTGTGGACGGCGTAGCCGTAGTGATATGCACAAGAAATGTTGTATACCTTTGACATGCGGAAGCCCCTCTTTCCCGCAACACAGAAAGGAGAATTCTACTTAGTAAGGGTTATAATCCTTAAGCGCGGCCGAAGGCAGAAGCAAGCGCAACAGGTGGTGGACCTAACAAAGTGCATGTTTTCAATGGCTTGGAAGAGGCTGTTATTGCATTAACTGGATTGAGAACCAGAGCTTCAGGCATAGGAGGAGTTCTGGCTTGTGGTTCAACAATTCAACCAGAAGCTGACATAGATGCGCCCATGGTTACTATGCCCGACAGCTCCGCATACCTTTGTGAATCCATTGCCATAGCGCCCGCTTACTCTGTTGCTATAATTGCAAATACATCAGAATCTATAATTTCCTCAAAATATGTAAAATTAACCAATTTTACAATAAACAAGCACATGATGAGTGTTTTTTTGATTCCTTTCCACTTTGTTTTCCTTCATTCAGCTATCTTCGAAAAACAACTAATAGCTGGCAATGCTGCATATGTTTCCGCAAGGGTTAGAGCATGTGGATTTTTTGTTTTTCGTAGTGTAGCTACGAATTACGAATTAAGAAAATTCGGGTTCTAGAATTAGGGGGTTAATTTTTAAATGTTTACAAAATTAACAGATCGCAATACGAAAAACTGGTGGAATGCATGAGCAAAACGCCGGTCGTTGGTCCAGGCTTTGTAAAAGGAGCAAAAGAGGATGTGGTGGAATTTTGGGAAAGCGTTTCAAGAATTAAAGCGACACAATATCTAGTGAAATGGAGGCTCTTAAAGACGGGAGCTTACATGTTATCATTGAAGCTAAATGGATCAGAACAATTTCCTAGCAATCTCTTTTGTATATTAATGCAACTGTTGGCTGTTCTTCCTCCTGGGACAAAAGTGCACCGGCCACTGAATCCTTTGTATTCTACTTAATTAAGGAAAAGTATTTGCAAATAATGATTAAACAAATTTTTTTTAATTTCACTGTTCACTTGCGATTATATTTATTTTGATTTGTTTCTGTCAAAGCGGCTGCTTAAGAAGTTCGTGAACATTTTTCAAGCGAAAAAACGCAAATGAAAATTGTGATTTTTGGCCATTTTTCTAAGGGGTCTCTAGGGAACCATAGGGGGCCTAGGTGGTCGGCGGTTTGCATTTTTGTCAATGGCGATTCATTCCCTCTCCAAAAAGGTGGGTTGCCACGCCCACTTACCTTTCGCCCACCGCCCCTTCAATGAACGGCCATAATGGAAAGCCAACCCGTTTAATTAACTACAATATGCATTTGAACATAAATGCATTTATATTTTTTATTATCACTGAATTCTGAAAACTCAAAAGCAAATCATAATATGATATGTATATCAAGTTAAAGGTAAAAACTTGCAATTTCTAAATAATATAAATTTTTTTTAGCATTGATTATGGACTTTTTCTAAAAAAGGTTATTTTAGGAAAAAATTATGAAATTTTTTTTTGTTTTATAATATTTTTGGCTTAAATATATTAAACATTTTATATATCAGCTTGAAGATAAATTGATTGTCTTTATTTTGACATCAATACCCTTTGAATCGGTTACGCAGTTTAGAAAATATTAATATTTTAAAATATAAATTTTTTTTGTTTTACGAACCGCTGTTCTGTTTGGACGTGTTTATTAGTTGCTCCGCGATAATGACTTGCTTTTGCTTAATTTTATAAGTTTCATATATAAATTCGACTATTTTTCGCGCGCTGAGCATCTGCCAATCATTAAATTAACATTGAAAGCTTGCTTCCGTCGTTAATTTACTTGTTTTAAGTACTTATCTAGCGCATACAAAACTTACATTCTGTGGTAAAATGTCAGTGACAAACACAACCACATCAACATCAACATCAACATCATTAAAACGCCGCGCTAGCAGAGTCCCCCTTTGCTAAGGCTGCTAAGCTTGATGAGTCTGCTGGAGTAACTACCGTTTTAGCGGCCGTAAAAAGCTGGAAGAAAAAGTCAAAATACACACTGAGCAGCTCCAGTCTCTCTTCAGGAGTCTCTCTTCAAAAATATCTGAGTTGGAAGAGAAGCTTGTCGGGCGTTTGGATGCGGAAGTAGCGATTTGAACAGCAAGAGCGGTTGAATCTTCTGAGAATATAGCGAAAATGGAATTGGAAATAACCAAACATGAAGGTGAGATTGCGGAACTATGGTCTTCGCATGAAAGTGTACTGTCGCAGAAGGCGAATTCCGATTATGCTGCTGATGCTGTTGCCTTTGGGTTGCCGTATATGGCGGGTGAGAACTTAAAAAGCATTTTCAATCGAATTTGCCTCTCCATTAATTTCATGGTTCCGCCAATCAAAGATATTTTCCGGGTAAAATCTAACTCCGTGAGCCCCAACAGTGCAGTCATTATAAAATTCTACTCTCCTCTCGATCGAAATCGGACTCTCCATGTCCTCGCTGAATGCCGTAAGCGCATCAAGTCCGCCATCCCGCTTAACTCTTTGGG
>NW_023472309.1:0-4148 GCF_013731165.1 Rhagoletis pomonella
TCGATTCCTAGACGTGACCCAGCGAAACGCCGGGACACGTATAACTTTTTTTTGACCGACATAACATTTCCCGTTGGTTTCATCCCATCCCGATTTTGACTGTCGCATAGTGTAATTAATACATATTTTGTTCTAGTGATACTGGTAATTGACTGAGTTATATAATTTTTACAGAACCTAGAAGAAAATGTAGCGGTCATTTCAACGTTGGCTTCGGTTAAAAATATTTAAATAATTGAAAAACGAATATCTTGCTCCTTTGATAATGAATGGTGGAAGAGGGTGGTCTTCCGACTCGATAACTTGACCACTCTCCAGCATAAGGCAGTCGTTCATCCCATTTGCGTCTTCTACATTTGCATTTCATTTTCAAAGTAAAGTTATTTATAAATACATATACGCGTCAAACAATCACAAAATATTTGCTTTTAAAAACTTGAAATAAGCTTTTTGCTATACACATTTAATTTACGCATGTAAAACTAATCTTATTGGAAGTGTATTCCAAAAACTCCTTTAGATCAGATTAAAACTACTAAAAGCAGTCACTATTCAATTTACAGATAGGAAGAGGTGAAAAAGCAAAGCAATCTGATTTACTTTACTTTTTGCCTTTGCTTTGAGAATACTTGCAAGTACGAGTATTATCGATACTTTTCTGCAAGTATGAGTACTGGCATCGATTCTTTTTTAGAGTATTCTATATGAGTACTAGTATCGATACTTTCCTAAAAAGTTCTATCACTAGATGCCCTTCTACCTCTATGAGAAGTTAATATTCCCGAAGTCTGCGCGCTCAAAGGACCTTATTATAGCCAACTATATTTTTATAACATCGACTAGACTCTTTTTCATCAGTGCTATTAGAACTTGGAATTCTATTCCAATCATAACAAGAAGCAGTTTAAACAAAAGTTACTTTAAAAAAAATCATATATTCTTATTTCTCCAATTAACTGGAGCGACCATCTACATTAGTTTAAGTCTTCGTTTAAGTCTTTATATTTTATATTTAATATTAATTATGCAATGTGTTATTAATGTATGTATGTGTTATTAATTTCAATTAATGCAAATTTTGCTGTGCTAAAAAAGAAGAAAATTCTTTTCTTACTAATAGTTCTTGTTTAATAATAATTATAGTAACAATACTAATAATAACATAGTTATTATGACAAATAGTGCAAGGCAGCTCAACTGAGTTAACCAGGGCTCCGATTGGGATTCAACTCTTGTTGAAAATTTACCATTTATGCTTATTGGCTCTACCCGTGTTGAATATAACCGAGTACAAATGAAGCATAAACATTGCAATACTAGCAGAACCGCCGAACTTCTTCCCGCCCAAAACTATTAACCGAGTTAAAAAAGGAGGAGGTTATTAATTCGTCGGAGTTTTTTTTTAATTATATTACCGCATAATTTTGGACCACGTTAACCGATTTCTATAATTAGTTTTTCAAATGAAAGGTGGTACCTCAGACGTGGTCCCACACTAATATCGTTTAGACCGGGTCATTGGATCATGAAGAAATTAACGGCACACTTAAGCTTTAAATTAAGAATTTAAGTCAGTTTTGTTTTTTGCTTAAAGATTACTTGTTCTTGAAACTTTTTGGTCCAATATTTTCACCAAAAATTCATGTGCACGACTTCCAATAACACATTTATCTGCTAATATTCCATTTAGTGGTTGTCAGAAGTTCTTGAAAATCTCCAATGATCTGGCGTTTCACAGAACGATTAATCGCACAATAAGCACAATAACTCGACCCCAGCGCCACCCGGCGGCTCTTTTTTGCAATAGTATTGCCCTTACCGTTACCAATACATATCTCGAATATGAGCCCCCCGAGCCACTTGGAGGGCAAATATTTTCGCAGAAATATTTCCCTTTACGATAGCAATACATATTTCGAATATAAGCCTATTCGGATGATGGGTGCAGAGTAGGGTGGTCCAAAAGTGCATGTGAGAAAGTCCTAGGGGGTGAGAGCATCACTATTCCGACTTTACTGTTTTTGGACCACCCTAGTGCAGAGACCCACTCAAACACACTCAAAAATAGCCTAAATTTTCTGTGTGAGTATGGGATTGATTTCGTATATATCCATACCAAGTTGCAGTACTCTACCATGAACACTTCCAGAGATATGCAGTATGAAAAATTTCGCTTTGTATGAGAGAGGCCACGTTCCCTTTTCCAATAACCCCGATTTTTTTCATGAGTACGCGATTGATTACATATATCTCCATACCATGTTCAAGTTCTCTACCGTGAGCACTTCCAGAGATATGCAGTACAGGGATGAAAAAGTAGGTACAATTGTACCTTTTTCCGACGTTTGATGACTTAAAGGTACATTAGGTACAGTCAGTAGATTTTAGGTGCAATTATTATTATTGGCCCATATTCGCTTTTTGATTTCTGGAAATATGTTTAAAATGCTTTCGAAGTTACTTACGGCAATTTGATTATTTTCTCTAGACTTGTTGCACCTATTAAAAGGAATCGGATAAATTAGCAGACTTTTCGTGTTGCTGGATAAAGAAGTATACTTCGCAAAGCGTGTTTTTTTTTTCTTTTTCACAAATATTTTTCAGTAGTCAAAGTTAGACAAAAACAACGCTTCTCCGATTCCCATTAGACTATAGTCTATAGATATAGGCTCAGTCGAAAAAAAACATAATCGTGTTTAAAGTACATCCATCTTTTGTATTCATGTTTTAAATAAAATTTATAAAAAAAACTACAAATGAATTATATAACTTTTTTAGGTACAATCTGAAATTTCCATTTTTCATCCCTGATGCAGTATGAAAAATTCCGGTTTGTATGGAAGGTACACACCCCTTTTCCAAAAACCCCAATTTTTCTCCGTGAGTATACGATTAATTTCAAATGCCTCAATACCAAGCTCCACTAATCTACCATGAACACTTGCAGAGATATTCAGTATAAAAAATTCGGTTTGTAAGGGAGGTGCCGCGCCTCTTTTTCCAATAGCCCAAGTTTTTCTTCAAGACTATGCGATTGGTTTGATACAGGGACCGTAATCATTATGAATTTTATCAAAAAAATTAACTTTTAATCATTATTTGAGATTTTAGTACTTGCGATCAATCATAACAATCATTTATTGAGTTATATTGTTTTGATCAAAAATAAAACTAATTTGTCCAGCGTTATTTTTTTGCTCAGACGTAATAATTATTTTGTGAGTGGTTTTCTTTTTGATCAAATATAATCATTATATGTGACCTGGTCTACGAAAAGGGAGCTTACGTGCGAAAACTAGTTTTCTGTGAAAAAGCTGTTAAAAGTAAGCAACTCGTTTCGTTTATTCGTTTTTACTCTTCTTTCTCTACATTTTTAGTACACTTCTAAGCAAGTTAGGATTTTCTCATCTTCCATCCGAATCAACCAAAAAGTGAAAATTGATTTTTTGACACCTAAGCCCCCTTTCCGTAGACCAGGTCACATATTATGAGTTTTATATTTTTGATCAGAAATAATCATTATTTTTTGAGTTTTATTTTTTTTATCAAAAATAATGATTATTTTTTGAGTTTTATTATTTTGATCGAAAATAAAACTAATTTCTTGAGCGCTATTTTTTTCTCTCAGAAATAAAAATTAACTTTGAGTTTTATTTATTTATTTTTTTTGGCTGACCGAAAAACTCAAAACGCCTCACATCACCTAAACTCAATTCACCACACCTCAAGTTATCTCAAGTCACCCTAACTCACCACACCTCAATTCACCCCAATTCAACTCAACTACCTTACCTCAAGTCACCTCAACTCACGTCATGTCAGTTCAACAATATCGCGAAAAATGCGAATGTTGACGCGAGTGTTTAAAATGCAAATATTCGTAACATCCCTGGTATGTACGTATGTATGCTCGTGCAAATGTAAACACATATGTATCTGTGCAACGTTAGCAGCGAAGCAGTTTGCGTATTATTTTATATTTTCTTCGATGCTCTGCTTGCAAATACGCGCTGATGAGTTCAGAAATAAAATGTATAATGCTTTATTTTTGGGCGACTTTAATGCCAAGATGAAAGTTTGGGGTTGTAATAAGGATGAGCCTAAAGGCAGAGTTCTCTTTAATTGTACAAGGAAATGCGGCTTGGTTC
>NW_023472310.1:0-4148 GCF_013731165.1 Rhagoletis pomonella
CCTACCGAGGTAATACAAGGAATATTAGAATGACCCAAACAGACAACAATAGTTCGGAAAACCCGGACATTCCCCTAAGATAAACTCGGACTACAAAATATACAATCTTAACCTTAACTTTAGCATTTACATACAAGTCAGAATTGCTCACACTAACACCGCCATAACACTACTAGTTGACACAGGAGCAGACATTTCCATAATTAAACATGACCAAGATACACTTAAACACATAAACAAAAAACACATTACAACACTACAAGGCATTGGACAAGGAAAAATCAATTCAATAGGCACAACATTTTTCGATTTAAAGTTTAAAAATTACTTAATACCACACGAGTTTCATGTAGTACAAAACGATTTCCCAATACCGTGTGATGGCATTATTGGAATGGACTTTATGAAAAAATACAATTGTCTACTTGAATTCAATGAGAATCAAGATTTCCTAACCCTCAGACCAGAAAAATTCCAAATGCACATTGAAATACCAATTATAACTACTTGTAACGATGACATAACACTCCCAGCTATGTCAGAAGTTATAAGAAGGGTGAAACTTTCTACTCCTTTTCAAGAAGTACTGATACCTAATCAAGAAATACAAACAGGTATATTCATTGCAAGTGCCTTGGTAAAATCTGAAAATGCATTCATACGAATTCTTAACACAAATGACAGACCAGTAACGGTAAAACTAAACAGAATTCAATCAGAAAATCTCACTGACTATAACATAATTTCAAGTTTTCAAAACAAAACAGAAAGAAAAAATAAAATTTTAGATACACTAAAGAAAAATTTTCCAAAACTATTTGAAAAAACGTTAACGGAATTATGTTCTAGGTACAGCGAAATTTTTGGATTAGAAACAGAAGCAATCACATCAAACAATTTTTACACACAAAAGTTAAGGACAAAAGATACAGACCCAGTATACATTAAGAACTACCGTATACCACACACTCACAAAGAAGAAATTGAAAGACAAGTCTCAAAAATGTTAAAAGATGGAATAATAGAGCCATCATGTTCCGAATATAATAGTCCTATTTTATTAGTTCAGAAAAAATCACTTCCAAATTCAATTGAAAAAAGATGGAGGTTAGTAATAGATTACAGGCAGATTAACAAAAAATTAATAGCGGATAAATTCCCACTGCCAAGAATAGATGACATCCTAGACCAATTAGGTCGAGCTAAATATTTTTCTTGTTTGGATCTTATGTCAGGATTCCATCAAATACCACTAGAAACAAATTCACGAGACCTGACATCCTTTTCTACAAATAATGGATCCTACAGGTTTTCTAGACTCCCATACGGATTAAAAATTGCGCCTAATTCATTTCAAAGAATGATGACAATTGCATTTAGCGGTTTAAAACCAGAACAAGCATTTCTCTATATGGACGACCTGGTAGTCCTGGGTTGCTCTGAGAAACACATGCTATCAAACCTATCGGATGTTTTTGAACTATGTCGCAAGCACAACTTAAAATTACATCCTGAAAAATGTTCATTTTTTATGCGCGAGGTGACTTATTTAGGACATAAGTGCACTGACAAAGGCATACTCCCCGACGACAAAAAATTTTCAGTAATTAAAAATTACCCTATACCTACAGATGCAGATAGTGCGAAAAGATTTGTAGCATTCTGTAACTACTACAGGAGGTTTATAAAAAATTTCTCTGAATACTCAAGACATCTCACTAGATTGTCAAAGAAAGGAGTACCTTTTCAGTGGACACTAGAATGTAATAATGCTTTCGAGCACCTTAAAAAGGCATTGATAAGTCCTACATTGTTACAGTACCCAGATTTCAGCAAACAATTTTGTATAACTACTGACGCAAGCAAACACGCATGTGGTGCTGTACTAACACAAGAATATGAGGGAAAACAATTGCCGGTGGCATATGCATCTAGAACTTTCACAAAAGGAGAAAGCAATAAGTCAACAATTGAACAAGAATTAACCGCCATACATTGGGCAATAACATATTTTAAACCATACATTTACGGAACAAACTTTCTGGTAAGATCAGATCATAGGCCACTATCTTACCTATTTTCCGCTAGCTCAAAACTAACTAGAATGAGACTTGATCTTGAAGAATATGACTTTGTGGTAGAGTACCTTAGGGGAAAAGACAACTATGTTGCGGATGCATTATCACGCATTACAATTGACGATTTAAAAGATATAAATGTTAAAAATAACACTTTATACAAAATGCAAACAAGATCTATGACAAACAAAAGTTCTCTTAATCAAAACACAATTAAAACGCATCAATCTAATACATATGATAAGCCCAGTATATATGTACCTATTAATAACACTGACGTGAGAAAATACTATAAATTAAAGATTACACCCAAGACATGCTATATCAAACGGGGTAAATCTATTAAAACATATATACAAATCAATGATTTGTTTGTTAAAGGGAAATTTGACTTAGGTCAATTTTTCTCTAGGCTCGATGATGTGGCCGATAAGCATTCAATTGACAAATTACAAGTGGCACCTAGTGAGAAAATTTTCGAATTTGTCTCTATAAATGAATTTAAAGAAATGGGCAATAAGAAATTAATTAAAATGAAAGTAGCGCTACTGAATGAGGTGACCCAAATAAATTATAAAGATGCAAAAACAATTGAAAGTATATTAAAAAGATATCATGATGACCCGGCAGAAGGAGGTCATTGTGGCATTTCAAGAACCTTGAATAAAATAAAAAGATACTATTACTGGAAACACATGACTAAAACAACCACGAAATATGTTAAGAATTGTCATAAGTGTGAAATAACCAAAGTCACAAAACATATAAAAAGTCCAATGACTTTGACGCCAACACCAAACAAGGCATTTGATACAATATTCGTTGACACGATCGGCCCGCTTCCATTGTCAGAAAATGGAAATGCATACGCAGTCACGATAATATGCGACATGACTAAATATTTAGTGACAATACCAACTAAAGATAAAAATGCAAAAACTATAGCTAAGGCAATTTTTGATAATTTTATTCTCGTCTACGGTCCTATGAAGACGTTCATATCGGACATGGGCACGGAATATAAAAATTCACTTTTAGAAGAAATATGCAAACTTTTAAATATAGAAAAACTAACATCAACCGCCCACCACCACCAGACGTTAGGGACGGTCGATAAATCACATAAAGCGTTTAACCAATATGTAAGGTCATATGTATCGATAGACAAAAGTGATTGGGATGAGTGGCTTAAGTATTTTACATAGTTTTTGGAAAACTTCCAAATGGGTTTCAACAATTTGATCAGGTTGACAAAATAAGCCCACTTTATAATTTAGATAATTACGCTAAGGAAATTAGATTTAGGTTAGAAATATCTCATAAAAGAGCAAGGGATATGACAGAACAAGCTAAGATAGTACAAAAATCTTATTTTGATAAAAAAGTTTCAGATTATAACTTTAAAATAGGTGATTTAGTTTTGCTAAAAAACGAATCAGGGCACAAATTGGACCCACAATACACAGGACCATTTAAAATTAATAATATAGATTTTAAAAATAATGTAACTATAACTGATAAGAAAACGGGAACAACCCAAATTGTACATAAAAATAGAATTAAGATATATAATCATTAAAACTATTTTTTTTAAGTTTAAATAAATTTATAAACTATTATTATATTTAATTACTTGCTAAATAGGAATGTTCATACAATAAACTCTGTATGAGCATTCTTTTAAAAAAGGAGGTGTAGTGGAACTGAAAGTCGACCACGCTTAACGTTTATAATTATTTAATTTATTCATAACAACAAGGGTTTCATATTTCAGTTGTTTGAATATTTTGAATATAGAACTCACGCATTGTCAGGCACACGTGCCAAACCGTCAAACAAACTAACTTTAAGCTTCAATTTATTTATAATATTATTTATGCTTATGCAGCAATTATTTCCCATAAATACCCCAATATGTTAGGCTAAGAATTCAATTGTAAAAGAACCTACAAAGCGACATTGAGTTGCTCAGTAAAATAAATTCAATACAATTAAAATATAAATGAATTGTTTCATTCGATACACAATAAGATTCAATCTTTTATAGTACAACAATGATAAAAGTAAAGA
>NW_023472311.1:0-4148 GCF_013731165.1 Rhagoletis pomonella
TACGACTTACGATCGCTGGCGTCACTGCCCCAGTCAGCATCTGCAAAGCCCTCAATAGCCTTGCCAGTTTTGGTGTAATGCAGTTTGTAATTAGATGTCTTTCTCAAATAACGTAGTACATGTTTGACTCCGGCTTCGTGTTCTGAATGCGGATTGTTGTTGCGCTGTGATAACTTACTCACTGAGTGTAGGATATCGGGACGTGTTGATATTGCCAAGTACATTAACGCACCTACGACTTATTGGTACGCCACTTTATCAACCTTCTTGCATTGCTCACTACTGCAATTTACACTGAACCCTGCATCTAGCGGTGTTACGACGTCCCTGGAGTCTTCCATGTTGTAGTCTTTAAGTAATTTTAAGATGTACTGCGTTTGGCCTAAACTAACTTTGCCAAGTTCACCTTCCCGCTGAATCTCCATTCCCAGGAAATGCGTTAACTGACCACCATCGACGACTTGGAATTTGCTCGATATGTCAGTTTTAATACGTAACAGTTCAGACTTACATGAACATGCGATGATGAGATCGTCTACGTATACGGCAATTATGTTGACCAAATCTGCAGAATTTTTAGTGTATATACATGGTTCGCTGGGGCATGGTTTGAACCCCATTTCTTGAAGAACCAAATTCAATTTGCTGTTCCACTCCCGACCGCTCTGCTTTAAACCATAAAGAGACTTCTTCAGTTTCAATACTCGCTCGGGATACTTGCTGTCGATAAAGCACTCTGGTTGCTGCATGTAAACATCGTCGTGTAGATCGCTGTTGAGGTATGCGGAAGACACATCTATTTGGTGAAGATACAGATTGTGCTCCACTGCCAATGCAATCACCATTCGGATATTTGCATACCTAACCACTGGCGAAAATGTTTCGAAGTAGTTCACCCCGTACCGCTGGCTGCAACCTTTAGCTACCAAACGTGCCTTAAATTGCTTAACCTCGCCATGCTGGTCGCGTTTAATTGTGTACACCCACTTGCATCCGACAACTTTCTGACCTGGTGGTAATTCGACAAGTACCCATGTGTCAATTTTTACGAGGGATGCGTACTCCTTCTCCATCGCAGCTTTCCACTCGTCAACATAATGACTGTCTAACGCCTCCTTTACACTGTTGGGAGCCACTGCTAAATCTTCATTCATTACGTTTAATTGATTGTATAGTTTACGCGGACGACCTCTTGCACCTGTACGCAACAATCTTGGCCTACCTGGACCAATCACAGCTGCACTCTGCTCTTCGTAACTGTCGTCTTCAGTATTCGTTGATTCTACTGCTTCGATGGAAATTTCTGCCATGTCTCCTGTCTCCACACTCTCATTATTTTGCCGCACTTGCATAGGGTCTGCAACCAACACCACGTCTGACTGTGCTTCGCCAAACTCTACTAACCTCGGTTCTGGCTCTTCACCAACATGAGCATTTTCAATGAACACTACGTCACGGCTGATTATGACCTTTCGGCTGTGTTTATCAAACAAACGGTAGCCTTTGCTAACTTCTGAATACCCAATCATAGTGTATTCTTTGCCTTTCGGGCGAAACTTTTGCGAATGCTTTTTATCGAGGGCTACTGCCTTCGAACCAAAGACCTTAAGATGTGACACATTTGGTTTTGTACCGCTCCACAACTCATGTGGCGTTTTATCTACCAGTATTTTTGTCACTGTACGATTTCGAAGATAAGCTGCGGTTCGTACCGCCTCCGCCCAAAAATGCTCACCCAGATGTGCATACTGCAACATGGCCCTAGCCATCTCGACCAACGTACGGTTAGCACGTTCTGCTACACCGTTCTGCTGAGGAGTGTATGGTATGGTCAATTGTCGTTTTATACCGTGCTGTTTTAAAAACGAATCGAACGCATTTGAAATATATTCACGCCCGTTGTCGCTTCTTAAGTTCTTAAGTTTGCACCCGGTTTGCTTTTCAGCCATTGCTTTATAGTCTTTAAATGCCTCAAACACTCTATCTTTTGTCTTTAAAAAATACACACACATGTATCTCGATTTATCGTCAATGAAGGTAGCGAAATACCTCGAACCACCAATTGACGCGCAATTAATTGGCCCACAAACATCACTATGGACAATTTCCAGTAAATCCTTGGCACGAGTTGCTGATGCTTGCGCAAACGGCTTGACAGATATCTTGGTTTTTGCGCAAGTATCACACACTATTTCACTTGGTACTTTACCGAGCTTCAGTCCTAGTACGGATTGCTTATTCATCATTTCATTCAAACAATTAAAATTAACGTGTCCATATCGGTTGTGCCACCTGAATGCATTAAATACGGCATCTTTTTGTACTACCCTAGTGAAACACTTGTTGTGTCGATTCTCGTATAAAAACAATCCACTATTGCTGAACGCTTTCAACACTACACAGTTTTTGCTGTTTTTAATTTCTACAAAGTCACTCTTAAATGTCACTGTATGCCCGTTCTCGATTGCTTTGCTCACCGAAACAAAATTACCCTGTAAAGCTGGAGCATACAAAACGTTTTTCAGCGTAATTGCTGTACCGCCGACGTTGACGTCACCGCGACCTGCGGCTTCAATACACTGGTTGCCTGCTAGCCAAATCTTTTCACTGCATTTTTGAAAATTACTGAACAAACTGCGGTCGCAGCAGATATGCGAAGTTGCACCGCTGTCAATGCACCAAGTCTGCTTCGCAATTAATACGTGTAGTGATGTTTTCGCACTCATCATAAAGCATGACCGTTCGACATTATTGCTTTCTTTTTTGCACTCATTCTTTTTCGGCTCTCTGCATGACGCCGCGAAATGTCCACGACGACCACAATTAAAACACTTGCCACTTCTGTTGTTCTTATTGTTTTTGTTGCTGTAGTTCCCAGAACTATTAGCAACGCCTACACTGTTCTTGCTTGCTTTCTGGAAATTTCCAGACGCGTTTGCTCGGGCTTGCATTAACACTTCTGTACCTTTTTCATGTTTTTCTTCGCTAACACACTGCCGTGCACCCTCTTCTAATAACTTAACTTTTAAAGTGTTAAACGAAGGCAATGCATCCCTTGTCTCCATCGCAACCACAAAATTTTTATACTGTGGCGGCAAACTTGAAAGCAAAATTATTACTAACATTTCGTCAGTAATCTCAACGTCTATTGCCGCTAACCCCTCCTGGATGCGACAAAACTCATTTAAATGATTTGAAACACTAGCTCCCTCAGACATATTGAGGTGTAAAAGTTGTTTAAACAGTAAAATTTTTCTCGCTGGCCCTTTTGGCTGATGGATTTCGCGGAGTTTGTTCCACGCTACCATTGCACTTGGTAAATTTTTTACGTGATTGATTTGCGACGGTTTCACGCAAAGTAACATTGACGCCAACGCTTTTTCGTTTTTCGTTTCATAAGCCGCTTTTTCCACGCTAGACATATCGTCTGCTTTCACCTCTCGGCCGCACACGACTCCCCACAAATCGGAGTGTATTAACACGCTTCGCATCTGGACCGACCACGACGCGTAATTGGAATCGTCCAATTTATCAATTTGAAACAAAGCACTCATTTTAATGTTTTTGTTTTTTAATGCACTGACACACAGGACCTTAGCAAAAAAGTCGTATTCTATTAGTTTTCCTACTGACACACAGTATGCAAAAGTTCAATAACGCAAAGTTTTTCAAAGAAATACCGACACACAGTAAAGCGCTTGGCCCATAACCTGTTTGGTTTGCTTTATTTGAATAGTTAGAATAGACTGACTGACATTTAACAAACGAATTGCTTACGAGCTATGCGTACAAGAGAACAAGAAGGAAAAAGTAACGAAGAGATGGAAAGAATAAACTAGTGATGGAGAGTGTTGCCACATTTCATATATTTCCAACAGATACATATATGTATGCGTGGGAAATGCATTTTCATTTGACTCCAAAACTATTGGGGCATATTGGTAGACGAAATAAAGTCGACTCTTAAGTTAAAGTTTGTCAGCCCCAAATAAGAAGAAAGTTAGTATGTAGTTACATATATGTAATATTATGTGCAGGTGCAAGAACGTTATCAATAAATGATTTTGGAGTATGTGTATGGGGTACATATTTACATATGTGAGTACATACATACATACATACATTCAGCTGCCATCAACAAATTATGT
>NW_023472312.1:0-4147 GCF_013731165.1 Rhagoletis pomonella
CGAATGATAAATAAATTTCTTATTTGTCCGACACTAATAAAATTTATGTTTTATTTAGTCGATAAATCAAATCACAAAGCATTTAGATTTCTTAATTAAACGCGGATTGAAATCAAAATCCTTGGTAGCCTTGCGCCCAGCAAATAACGACTAAGCGTAGTGTGAAACATATTAAAATAATACTCTTTTCATGTGATTAACACTAAGTGACTATAACAAACCGTATCTAATTGCAATTAGTTTGCTTATTTATTGTATCAACGATTTGCATCTCAGTTCTTATCTAGAAAAGTGTCTATGTAGTACCCATTACTTGGCTGCGTGGGTTTATATACCCTTTCGCTTATAGGCATGTATGTCTAGGGATGGCAGCGATTAATCATTTGATTAAATCAATCGATTTTTTTTGTCCAATTTACGATTTAATTGCTCGTAGTTTTTTGTTTCATTAATCGATTAATTCTGAAATAATCGTAAAAATATTTTCAGGAAATATGAATTCTGTAGTTGACTAAAATCCATTTATCGAACTTTTTTTTTGCCAGCGCATCAACTTTACTCGGCCCGAGTTTTTCAAAAATTCATTCAAAGATCCGTAGCATTGGCCTCAGTAATGAACTTCTTTCGAGACGTCACCATAATTAGTAGAAAATGATTTCTTTTGTACACAAACAAAGGTTATTTGGGTCGCTCACAAGATGAAATGAGTTTTTTTTTTTTAATTGTCAAGTCCTAGAACTAAAGCGGAATATCATCGAAGCTTGGGAGGAAATGACTGTGATTTAGTAGGTACCTCGGTGCCTGCTTAGCACCTTTTTTCAAAAGCTGGTGCTACAGCCAATTACTCAACACTTTGGTTTTTGCAAGCTTGGTTAAATAATAAATAATTATCGCCGCTAAAACTGCTCGTTTTATTATATTTAAGGCAAATTAACAAGAGAATTAGAAATTTTTTATGGAAACTGTTTTTGTGAATACTGTAAAAAAGTGCTTTTAAAAATTAGAGTACATAATCTATTATTTCTCAATAATTGCAATTAATTGCAATTATTTTTTTTTTTGCTTGTGATTAATCATATGATTAATTAATCGATTATTTTATTTTTCTTTTGCCATCCTTATGTATGTCTAATTATGTTATCAATCCTTGTTTTCGAGCATTAGATTGTAAAGTGGAAATAGTGTTGCCATCATTCTCTAATATTTTCACAGTATTTTTCTTGAATTAACTGAATTATCATCGCTTTAAGTTGGGATCACACGAAGATTTGTACATTTTCGCCGTTACAGAGTGGTGTTGTTTGCAAAGTTGTGTAATTTAGCTGAACTCATTCACGATAACAATTTCGAGACCACACCACTCTGTGACTGAGAAATATATAAATGTACAAATCGTGTGATCCCTGCGTTAGCCCCACCTGCTTACTTTTGCTAAAACTTCCTAATCATAAGCTTCAGGAAATGAGTAGGATTCCTAATCTCTTCCAGGACGGTGAAAGTGGTGTAGAAGTACTATTTATTGTAATTTTGTGAGCCTTTTCGTTTCCGTGTATGTACTTCCTATGTTACAATGCCTTTGTATTGAGCACAGTTTCAAAGCGAACCGTTCTTCCCTGACATTGAAGGATTTGCGGCAGTTTAAAGCCGATTCCAAAATCAGATGTCTAAAGAGCATCTTTACTGTCGAAGTAGATGTAATTTATATTTGTTGTAACAACCATTAAAAGTAGGCTATTAGTTAGCAGGTAGTTCAGCCTGAAAGACACCTACAATGATCTGGGAAAGGGAAATGCGACGCCAATCATATTTGCTGAGCATACTCTCCCCCGCCTACCCAATTATCAAGCTCGGATAAATCAGTGTGTGAAGCTATTGGCTTTACTTGATAGAAATTATATTTGGCGCAGATAACCTTACGCGCTTTTTTCTAAATACTATGCATCAAGTTAAGTTTTTATCGACACTTATTCCTAGATACCTCACAGATTCCCTTAGGTTGAGCGCCGTTTTTGCTAACACAGGCGACTTTAGCATGGGAATCTTATGTATCCTCGTATATTTTTTATTTGAATTGACTCCTAATCCATTTTCTTTTGTCCAACTCCCGATCTTATTCCCGCCTCCATGGGGCTTAGCATAGGAGTTAAAGCTGATACCCACAGAAGAGGGGATAGGACTTCACTATGCGGCATGCGGCGGCATACCCTTACCAATCAATAAGTATACTTAACATTAGATTATAAACTTTCAACTCTACTTCGATTGTGCTAAAAGAAAAGCTACCAAAAAAAGATAAGTATTAACATTTTATGTAAATAGCAAGAGAATTTTTTTGTCTCTACACAAAAAGGAATCTTTTAATTATTGAGAAATCTAAGTCTTTACATTGTCTACGTAACTTGGCAGCTCTTATTGGAGATAGCAAGTTATGGGATTCCGAATGAAATAATTATCTTTCAGTTTATCAATAAAAACTTTGAAATTTGATTAAAATATGCATTATATAAATCCAATGACATATTATCATTTTAGTACAGGAACATTCTTCTCAAAGTGCGGTGGCCAGCCTTGCGACCCAGTTTTAGTTGCACAAAATAAATAAAATGGTAATTGTTTATAACCTTAAGCCAAAGGATATAAAAACAGGAAAATTGTAATAAAGTAAAAAAAAAAAATATTTAATAAAAAGAGTGCGTGAAAATGATTAGCAACACATGTTTTTTATACATTTATTGAAATAATTTGGCTGGTTACATATGTGTTTTTATACTTTTTTATTTAAATTATTCTAAGAAAATTTTTAATTATTTTCTCTGGGATAGAAAAAGAACAGAGAGAATGAAACAGTTCCGATTGCGCCGTAAAAATATAGAAATAAGATAGGCCCTTCAATTGGCATAAGAAGCCTAAAACTAATAAAGTGTTTCGATGAAATACAAAATATTCTCTTATCTGCGCCACTCAGTAGTCAATTGGACACACGCGTTTTGTTTTAGCAAACACTCATCATTGATAATACTGTTATGTTATTTAACAACTTGTGTCGTTCAGTGCTAAGGAAAAAAAAATTAATTTGGCAACTTCTTTTCCGTTAATTTATACATACTTATGTAAGTAAATATGAGTTTCAAACTAAGTCTGAGTTAACTCGCGCTTTTGTGCATTCAAAGAATGGCGGCGGTTTTTCCGGTTTTGCATTAAAAGGATTATTAGTATTTGGCCAGAAATAATGCCGAGCAACTAGATACATCAGACGCAGTTCTAAAGAACTCAATAGGGGTCTTCATCAAAAGTGATAAACTGTTGATAAACTTGATAAAATGATAAACTATCATTTTGATAAATAAACTATCAAACTTTGTATGGAAATTTATTTAACCAAAGTTTATAACTTTATCCAACGATTTTCGTGGATAAACGTGTGAATTTCAGTAAAATTCAACCCTGACAGTCTGACAGGTTGTCGATTTTACTACGAACACATATAAAGCAAGTTAGCACAATGGCCGAGGTAAGAATGAAGATAAGTTAAATAATAAACAATTTTGTGCAATTATTTACCAAGGTGCGTTCATGAAATAATGCGATTAAACTGATAAATTTAAGCAATTTATCCCATTATCACTTTAGATGAAGACCCCTCATACCTTTAGTATACGCCACACTGCGACAAATAACAAACGCACTCAAATTTTGCTGAAATATTCTAGAATCTAGATGAAGGAGTGTTCAGAGGAAACCCCTTTCTCACATGCCGGCATGCATTTTGGATCTATGCCCTTCTTCAGTTACCAAAACATATTATTAACTGCTAATATCTTACACAATTTAATGAAAGTAGCATAAAATTGGCGCCTTTCTCGGGTTCGGATTTTCCCCGTAATAGCCCAGAATAACCCAAAATCTAGTGAGGCATACCTAAGCTGTCAACTCCGACTACTGTGCACTACTTTACTATACACTAATAATTTATTGTTGTTATTTACATAAATACTAATTCATCAACTAATTTTGTACAGCGTTCGGCAATATTCGGCAGCCTGTTGGCACTCTCCGTACTAGTCGCTCAAGCACCAAACGCGGATGGCGCTAGAATACTAGCAGTCTACGCCTTCCCAGGCAAAAGTCACTTTATGATGCATCGGGT
>NW_023472313.1:0-4147 GCF_013731165.1 Rhagoletis pomonella
TATAAAGTGGCAAAGTACATTAACTATAATATAACATAACTTCAACACTTTCCCTTGTTATTTATAGTTTATTTAAACCCATTTTGTCACACAAAAACTTGATTCTTACTGCTGTCAAGGGTTTGGTCATGATGTCTGCCAATTGATCTTGTGTTGAAATAAGTTGAATTCCTAATACTTGATCGTTGATTTTCTCGCGAATAAAGAAATGCTTAATAGCAATATGCTTGGTCCTGCGATGAAACTCCGGATTTTGAGCAAGTTTGACTGCTGCTGAGTTATCAACTTGTAGTATTGGCAATTCTTTCAAAACGGTTATTTCTAAAAACAGTCGTTTAATCCATATTATCTCCTTCGTAGCTTCATTGGCAGCCACAATTTCCGCTTCAGTTGTCGACGTTGCTACCATGGCCTGGCGTTGACTCAACCATGATATTGCACCTCCGGCATGAGTAATTAGAACACCGGAAGTAGAACGACCAGTTGTAATACAACCTCCAAAATCTGCATCGCTGTAGCACTTCAAAATGCCACTGTCTATGCTGTTGCGATAAATTATTCCCATATTCATTGTGCCAGCAATATAGCGAAAAACCCTTTTGACTCTTATAATATCTTCCTCAGTAGGATTCTCCAAATTTCTTGATAGAAATCCAACACTGTATGCCAAATCTGGTCTTGTTCCCAACATTAAGTACATTACAGCTCCAACAGCTTGTCTATACGGAAATTTTTGATTTTCCCCTTTCCCTGGTTCTGAAGTTGAATTGCTTAAAATTGGTGTTGATACAGGCTTGCAATTTTGAAAATTAAAACGCTCCAGAATTTTCTTTGCATAAGATTTCTGACAAATTCGTACAAAACCCTTCTCTTGTTGAATTTCTAAACCTAAAAAGTAATTAGCTTCTTTTGAAACTATTTTAAACTCCCTGCTAAGTTCATTTAAAAAGATTTCTATATCTTTTCCATCAGTTCCAGCTACTAAGCCATCATCTACATATAAAACAAGTATAATTTTCTTTCCATTTTCTTCTCGAATATAGAGGCAAGGATCAGCTTCACTCACTCTAAATTTTAACTTTGTGAGAACTCCACCTACTCGCTTATTCCAGCACCTTGGTGCCTGCTTCAACCCATAAAGGCTGCGCTTTAACTGACATACCTTGTCTGTTCCGTCAGAAAACCCTTCCGGTTGATTCATATAGATAGTTTCCTCCAATTCACCATAAAGAAAAGCCGTAGAGACATCAAATTGTTTTATTATCATCTTCTCAATTGCTGCTATGCTGAGAACTGCCCGAATTGATGCCATCTTGGCTACTGGACTGAAAGTTTGATCGTAGTCAATCCCATAACGCTGATTATACCCCTTAATAACCAATCTTGCTTTAAATTTGTCAATGCTTCCATCAGAGTTCGTTTTAAGTCTGTATACCCATTTACATGGCAGTGCTTTAGCCTGCTTTGGTAAGTCTGCCAGTTTCCAAGTTTTGTTTTCTTGTAACGATTTCATCTCCTTACCCATAGCAAATTTCCATTCACGTTTCTCGTTACTTGTTATTGCTTCTTCATAACTTTCTGGTATTTGCAAGCCATTGACATATTCTTCAGCCTCCATAACGAAATCTTCCAGGTTTTTTGATCTCTTGATATTTTGACGGTTTCTCAAATTTGGTCCTATTTGTACACTTTCCTTCTCGTTTTCGTCGCTTTCATCGCTGCTGTCTTCCCTCATGCGTTTTCTTCGCACACGATTATTATTCGTAGATTCCTCTTTCTGAAAATCTTCCGAATTTCTTGTTTGATTATCTTGCACTCTTTTGTCTTTTTCTTCTGTAAGATCCCTTTCGTGCTCCTCTGGATTTTGAACTTCTTCCTCTTGGCAAGCATCAGTTAAAGGTAATTTTACTTCCTTCATATTTTCGATAAATTTGACATCTCTTGAAAGAGTAATTAAATTTTCTTCGGGAATATAAATGCGGTAACGTTCATCGCCATCATATCCTACTAGATATCCTTTTTTAGATTTTGCATCCATCTTTTTCCTTTTCTGTATCGGAATATGAGCGTAGCAAGTAGATCCAATAATCCGCATATGTTTTATTCTCGGCTTTTTTGTCATCCACAGTTCATAAGGACTTACATCTTCAACAGATGACTTCCCAGTGCGATTAAGTATGTAAACCGCCGCTGTTACAAATTCTGCCCAAATCGCTTCTGGAAACTTTATATTAGAATTTGAGTACATAAAAGTTCTTGCCATCTCCACAATGGTACGATTTTCCCTCTCACTGGATCCATTCTGCTCTGGTGTGTATGGCGCTGTCAATCTTTGTGTTATACCATGTTTTTTTAAGACCTCTTTTACTTCCGAGTTGTTAAATTCTCCTCCATTGTCACTTAGCAGTTCTTTTACTAAAATACCTTGTTGTTTAGCATGCGCAAGCATAGTTTCCAGTGAATCTTTAACATCTGATTTATTCTTGATGATATAGCAGTATCGAAACTTTGTAAACGAGTCTTTAAAAACTACATAATATCTGTTTTTCTTGAATGAGTTTGGAAATGGGCCACATACATCAGCCGACATCAATTCTCCTGGTTTCATAGCTTTCATCCTGTTGCCAAAAGGTAAACGATGTGCCTTTCCAAACACACAAGATTCGCACAAATTATTGTTATTTTTAACGTTTATTCCCAGTTCTTTTTGAAGTAACTTTTTAACATGCCGCTTATCTTGATGCCCCCATCGTTCATGATACAGCTGCAACAATGAATCATCAGTATCTACTATACTAGCATGCATCTCATCCGGTACAATTGGTTTCATATCAGCTTGGAATAATGATCCATTAGCCTCTCGATAGCCACGCATTACAATATTGCCGTTCACTTTTAGCCAGCATTTAACATTTGTTGACCAAAATTCACTATCAGGATTTTGGTCCTGTGCAGCCAATACAGAGAATAGATTTCTGTTGATTTCTGGAACATACCAGACATTTGTTAGCGTCAATTTCAGCGTTTCACCATTAATCTTTGACAACATCTCGATTGACCCTTTGCCAAGCGCCTTAAGACATTCCTTTCCAGCTGCTTTTATGCTGTATTCACCATTAAACGCAGTATAATCCAAAAGAAAATCTTTGCAGTTAGTCACATGCTTTGTGGCACCATTGTCCACCCACCACGTGATTCTGCTTACATCTACTGGATACAACTCAGTCGAAACACTAACCAGCGAAACATTTGTATTCTTTTCAAGACTTTGCACCTCATGATTCTGTTTATTTTTCGATGGTCGACCGTCTGCTATCCACTTTTTACAGTCTCGTATCCAATGACCTTTCTTTTTGCAATAATGACAGCTGCTTTCTTTCTTCTGCTTAGACTTGTGCCCAACTGCCCTGCTGCTTTTTGAATATAATGCCTCCTCCTCGGGAATATCATTCGGCCTCTTGATATTTCGCTCAAAAACACTTAGTTGTATACTCAGCTCGTCGAAAGTCTTGTCATCATCTTTTGACAAAAGCATCCAGCTCGACCGAAATGATTCAAATTTAAGTGGCAAAATGTTGAGTGTTTTGCACAAAATAATCAAATCTGGGAGAGGATTTTCGCCTTTTGCTTTTAAACCATTGTTGAGCTCGTTCCACAGCCCTCGTAGTATTGCAACATGGGTAGATACATCTTGGTTTTGATCCCAATTGAATGCGAAGAAATCAGTGCAAATCTTGAACAGCTGGTCTCTTGAAGTTGCTTCAAATTGTTCCTTTAACGCCTTCCAAGTGTCCTGAGCCGTCTCTTTGTCCATGACCTTCTGGTAAACAGCATCTGTGATCGAACTTGTCAACATCGTTTTAGCATAGCTATTTGCTTTCCGATAAAAATCTTCTTTAATTTTATGTGCTTTTAACTCGGCATCAGTTGGTCTATCAGGTAATGACTCTGGCTTTGTAAGCTTCCCATCGATAGCATCCAAACATCCTTCGTGGTAGTCGAGCAAGTCTCTTATCTTGCGTTTCCATATTGGCCAATCTGCTTCACTAGCCAATATTCGGATTCTTGAAGCATCCATTCCGCAAGCTGGTCCCATAACCTTTTGTAACTTATTGAAAAATGTATGCACAAGGAAGTGCTGTTTATT
>NW_023472314.1:0-4147 GCF_013731165.1 Rhagoletis pomonella
CAAAGGACAGAATGAAGCGAAAGCTGGCAAATGATCTTTCATCAGAAAAAGATCATAATACTGATTTAATGGTTCATGCAACTAAAATTTCTGCTAGGAAATCTAACAATAAGGACCTGACGTTTGTTTTAAAACATATTACAAGTTCTCCGACGCGGCCTAGTAAGATAAAAAAATTTATTTCTTCTGATCAAAGTAAATTGATTCCACTGACTCCAGAAGAAGCATTAGCATTCCTACTAGAAAATGATTTTAGTAAACGACAGTATATGAACATTCGACTGCTAAATAAAGAAAGGAATTGTGACATATATCCTAATTATAACGAATTAATTAAGTGCAAGGCACTTTGCCGACCTAAAGGATTAACTGTAACTGATTCTTTGGCAGAGGTTCCTTTACAGAATCTCTTAAATCATACAGCTGAAAGAATTATTCTATTACAACATGACGTTTTAGGTATAATGGCAGACGTGAAAAATGTTATTCTAGTTGCGAGTTATGGGTTCGACGGAACAACAGGTCAGAGTACGTTTAAACAAAGATTTCAATCTGATACACCTGAACTGTTCGACCAATCGCTGTTTGTAACAACTGTTATACCACTAAAAATTATGGATTTATCTGGACGAATTATTTGGATAAATAGCACCCCGCAATCCGTTCGATTTTGTAGGCCATTGAAAATGCAGTTTGTGAAAGAGTCGAAATCCCTCATTCTGGAGCAAAATAACCAATTAGATTTACAAATTGCTAATCTAAATGATTTTGATTACTACACCGATAACGGAAGAAAAATTAATACCAGGTACGAAATGCATATGACTTTAATTGATGGAAAAGTCTTAAATATTTTAACAAATACTAATTCGAATCAAAGATGTCCAATATGTCATGCAACCCCAAAACAGTTTTTTAACAACTAAAAATATAAAATCTGACATTTTCAAACCAAAGCCCAATACAATGAACTTCGGCATAAGTCCGTTACACGCGTGGATTCGGTTTGTCGAATTTGTTTTACATATTTCGTACAGAATCGGAATAAAAAAATGGCAAATTAGAGAGGTGTCAGATAAAGAAGCATTTAAACTGCGTAAAAGCGAATTACAAAATCAATTTTGGCGGGAAATGGGTCTTCATGTTGATAAACCCAGACCAAACGGCAATGGAACGTCAAATGAAGGAAATACTGCCAGAAGAGCATTTCAAAATCTGGAAATTTTCTCCTCAATTACGCAAGTTGATATCGAAATGTTGCATTGCTTTAAAATAATTTTGATTGCTATTTCCTGTGAATATTCCATTAATGTTACCAAAATTGAACACTTGTGCAAAAAAAGCGGCTTCATTACACATGGAAAGGTATTTTTGGTACCCAATGTCGGCAACAGTTCATAAAGTCTTAGTGCACGGTTCAGAAATTATTTCAAATTCAGTACATCCAATTGGCTGTTTCGGCGAAAATGCTTCAGAAGCTAGAAATAAATATTACAAGACGGATAGAATCGCACACGCAAGAAAAAACAACAGAAACAAGTAAGAAAGTCTAAGTTCGGGCGGAGCCGAACATTAAATACCCGGCGCAAGTATTAAATATATGTTTTTTCACCCTTCCGAAACCTTCCGCTAGATGGTAAGCCGGGGTGTATCAATTTTGAGTAAATTAGCGACCTTCAATTTCGAAATATTGAAGTTTCAAGCATTTCTTAAATTTACCGTTATATGAGAATCGGCCGTTATTTTAGTCCGATTTCAATAATTTTCAACGTTTTGCTTACACGTGGCAAGTACAATAACCATACCGAGTTTGGTACAAATTGGTAGAACGGTTACCGATATACTTATATGTGATCATAAGTGGGCGGTGCCACGCCCATTTTCCAAAATTTTACCATAAACGTATTTCTTGGTAAAGAATTGTTGCAAGCATCAATTTTAAATAAATTAGCTTCAATATTTAATGATTTATCGAAGATTTTGTATTTCTCTAAATTACCGTTATATGGGATGTGGGCGTGGTTGGTGTCCGATTTTAAAAAGTTTCGGCGATTTTTTATGCTGTACCAAGGCCAACAACTGTGCCAAGTTTGGAAGAAATTGGTGCAGCGGTTACCAAGATATACACATGTAACCATAAGTGGGCGTGGCTACGCCCATTTTCCAAAAATTTATAACACTAAGTTGTCGTCTAAAAATTGTTGTAAATATTAATTTTGAGTGAATAATCTTCAGTAGTTACTAACATATCGCAGTTTTCGTATTTCCGAAAATTACCGTTATATGGGATGTAGGCGTGGTTATTGTCCGATTTTTTAAATTTTCGGCCATTTAGTATGCTGTATCAAGGCCAACAACTGTGCCAAGTTTGGAAGAAATTGGTGGAGCGGTTAACAAGATATACACATGTAACCATAAGTGGGCGTGGCTACGCCCATTTTCCAAAAATTTATAATATTCTTATTTTTCGTCTAAAAGTTATTGTAAATATCAATTTTGAGTGAATTATCTTCAGTAGTTACTAAAATATCGCAGTTTTCGTATTTCTGGAAATTACCGTTATATGGGAAGTGGGCGTGGTTACAGTCCGATTTCGCCCATTTTCAATACCAACCTACCTTGGATTAAGGGAAAACTACATACCAAATTTCGTTGAGATATCTCAATTTTTGCTCGAGTTATCGTGTACACGGACGGACGGACAGACGGACAGACAGACATGGCTTAATCGATTTCTTTTTTCATCCTGATCATTTATGTATACATTTGTCTACATCTATCTCGATTCGTTTTGGCTGTTACAAACAACCGTTATGTGAACAAAATTAATATACCCTTGTGCACAAGTGCGCTCGGGTATAAAAAATGTGTTTGGATTATGATACTCTTGCAGCAAATGAGCGATATTAATTCGCTAGTTCCTCGATTTTACTTCAGTGCCACTAATGTCTCCTAAACAAACATGTATGTATGTATATATTGTTTCTTAAAAAATTACTTACATATTAAAAAAAAGAAATGGTTGTCGCCCGACGAGATTCGTACTGCGAATCCCATGTTCACTAAGCAAATGCTTTTCCACTACACTGAGAAAAAGGATTAGTTTCGACAACTAAAGATATTTAGTTCCCGAATTTTGACAATATTTGGGAACTGTTACCAAGGATTCGGAACTATTACCATGGGTTGGTAATTATAACTAAATATATTAAAGCTTCTAATATTCATCTAGGTTGTAACAAATCGTTAATTTAGTTGAAGGGTTTGGTTAATACTAATAAATATTTCTTTGAAGCATAATTCTACAAATTCCATTCAACTTAACGTATGGTTCATAAAATGATGTTATTAAGCTCTGCTAATGCAGATAAGCTTTCTTTCAACACATGGTTTAGTCATAGTTACCAAATCTTAGTTGAGGCAACCACGATTTGGTTTGAGAGTGGAACATATTCGTGCTTGTGAGCCCCCCCCTAAAGAATGCTGAGCGTTCTCTGAGCAAAAGTGTGTTTCACATACGAAGAGCGCCAGCTGAGCAATGCACACCAGGGATGAAAAATGGAAATTTCAGATTGTACCTAATATCATAAAATATATGTACCTAAATGAGACAGATTGTACCTAAAAAAAGTTACATAATTCATTTGTAGTTTTTTTTTATAAATTTTATTTAAAACATGAATACAAAAGATGGATGTACTCTAAACATGGTTATGTTTTTTTTTTTCAACTGAGCCTATATCTATGACTATAGTGTGATGGGAATCGGAGAAGCGTTGTTTTGTCTAACTTTGACTACTGAAAAATATTGGTGAAAAAGACAAAAAACACGCTTTGCGAAGTATACTTCTTTATCCAGCAACAACACGAAAAGTCTGCTAATTTATCGGATTCCTTTTAATAGGTGCAACAAGTCTAGAGAAAATAATCAAATTGCCGTAAGTAACTTCGAAAGTATTTTAAATATATTTCTAGAAATCAAAAACGAATATGGGTTAATAATAATAATTGTACCTAAAATCGACTGACTGTACCTAATGTACCTTTAAGTCATCAAACGTCGGAATAAGGTAGAATTGTACCTACTTTTTCATCCCTGATGCACACTGTCCCACCAGTGCACTATGGTCCCAATTCCGTTTTTTTT
>NW_023472315.1:0-4147 GCF_013731165.1 Rhagoletis pomonella
GACGGCGGCAAAGGCGTCCTCACTGGCGTCAACAAAAACGTGAAGCTGCAGCGTTTTCGGTGTACCATTTCGGAAATAACAGCGAGGAATGACATACTCGTTGACCACTGCCAGTTGACGCCGTCATTTCTCCCATACAGCGTTGATTTCGTTTGGCAACGGCTCATCCCAACGAACGTTTTGCTTCCACACCTCGCGCATGATTAGTTTTGCTCCGATGACGAGGTTACTTAAGAATCCCAGAGGATCAAAAATAGACATTACGGCGCTGAGCAGTTCTCTTTTTGTAGGGCGCCTTGCTCCACTCATAACAGCTGACTCCACATTATTAAATTTTAATATAAACGCAAAACTGTCGGTCGATGACTGCCAAGTTAAGCCCAAGACCTTTTCAACGGGCAAGCCGTCCTTTTTTACAATCGGACGTGTGATCTCGTGGCTCCTAGTACATCAACCACCTTTGGCGAATTTGACGTGAAATTCCTAAGTTCGAATCCGGCGTTTAGATGAATGGATCGCACTTGCTGCGAAACTGCAATTGCCTCTTCAACTGTGCTGAAGCTGTCGACGAAGTCGTCGACATAGTGAAAGTCGACTATGGCTTTTACTGCTCGGGACGAGCAGTCGTCGTCACTACGGTGCGCTAACGCGTTAACTTTTTTGACGTAATTGGCTGCGCATGGTGAACAAGCAGCCCCAAACGTCATCACGCGCATTTCGTAAGCTTCCGGTTGGTTTGTGGCAACACCATCACGCCAAAGAAATCGCTGGGCACACCTGTCCTCTCGCCGAACCAACACTTGGTGGAACATTTCTTTTATGTCTGCACAGACCGCGATCGCTCCTTCTCGAAAATGAAAGAGTATTGAAGGCAATGACTTATAATCCTGCGGCCCCTTCAGCAGTTGCGAGTTAAGTGAAATCCCTCCAGCCTCAGCAGCGGCATCAAATACTAAGCGCAACTTGCCTGGTTTATTAGGGTTGGTCACAGCAAAATGGGGCAAGTACCACGTCCTAGGCGATGACAAGGCGGCTTCTTCTGGTGGCAATTTACGTGCGTATCCCTTTGATACATAAGAATTGATGATATTTTTGTATTCAATGGCGAACGCGGCATCGCGACTCATTTTGCTCTCAACACTTTTTAATATTTTCAGGGCCATTGAGTAGCTGTCAGGTAGATATACACTGTCCCGTTTCCACAGCAGTCCCGTCTGAAATCTGCCATGGGTTCGGCATGTTGTTGTCATCATAATGGTTTTAGCAGGAACGTCGGCTTCACTTTCGACGATGGGTGATGTTCTGATCCCAAAACTCTCCATGTCAAAGTAATCCGCCACCATGTTATGTAGTGACTGATCGGAATGGCTATTCACGAGTAAGCATGACGGCAAGGATGCGTGTGTGCTAGTTGTTGGGCCAAAAACCACCCATCCCAGCTCGGTGTTAGCGGCGAACGGACCGCTTTTACCCATTTGTACGGTGGACGATGGCAAGCCGAGAAGGCAATGATCCAACCCGATTAATAGCCTTGGTGTGACTTGCTTGTACGGTTGTACTGGCAGCTTGCGTATCTGTGTGTCCTGACATCTTAACTCGGTTTTGCTCAAGCTCTGCGATGGTAGTTGCAAATTTGACACACCGTACACATTTCGCAATTTATGTCGTTTTTGTAAATCTGCGCCAGTGACACACATGTCCACAACGACGGCTGGTTCCTTTGCTGCTCGTCCACCGAACCATTGTAAGTTTAAGCGGTGCTCTTTCCCATGTAAGCCAAGTTCATGTAGGATGGCTTTATCGACCATCGTTATCGACGAGCCTTCATCCAATAACGCATAAGTCTCGACATACCTCAGCTTTCCATAGAGCACGACTGGAAAGATTCTGAATAGAAGCTTGTTATCGGCTGTACCACTGTTGCAACTAAGCACTGCTGCTTCTATGTCACATAGTTGTCGACTACTCGGTGACGGCTGTACGCGCGTGGAGCGGTGACCTTCGCGTTGGCCCATGGCCTGTACGTGTCTGCTGCCTTGATGCGTATCTGTGTTGTGCGAACTATGTGCGACTTCATGCAACAGCTTGTGGTGCATTCTCCTGCACCCATCTGTGGAACATGGCTTGCGCCGTTGGCAATTACGCGTACCATGTCCAGCATTAAGGCACGTAAAGCATAAACGACGTTTCTTCAACTCAGCCCACCTACTCGTCACTGACATATCAACGAAGTGTTTGCAGTCCGCAGGCTTGAGCTGACCCTGGCATATTGGGCAGCTTGGAGGACGTTGAGTTTCGGTGGCGTGCAGCACAACTCGGCGTTTGGCGTCCCGTATTGGCTCTCCATCGTACACCGTGCAAATTACGTTTGCTAATTTTGTAAGCCACTCACTAAATTGCTTCACTGTTGCATACGGCTGTATGCAGGCTGCGTAACTTGCCCACTCTATGCGTTTACTCATAGGCAATTTCATAATGAGTTCGTCGAGCAGCGTAGGATTGGCGAGGTGCTGCTCACCTCCTTTGTCCGACTGCACGAAGGCGCAAATATTGTTGACTTTTGTTGCGAATGGTACCAATTTTGCCATTGCACTCTCTGCAACGGGCGTTATTTCTTTAATTTGTGCTAATTGGCTCCGAATAAGTTGTTCGGGACGACGAAACCTGATTTTTAACTGCTCAATTACGTTGTTGACATTGTTTGGGTGTATGAGCAGAGACTTTACAGTTTCTCGCGCTTCTCCCTTCAAGCATTTATGTAATCTTTGATTATTTTCAAAGTTGCTGTACCCATAGACTGCAGTGGATTCAGTGAAGGCAGAGTAAAATATTGGCCAGTCCTCTGCCTTCCCACAAAAATCCGGCAAATTCTGCATTTGTCTGGGTAAGCAAGGCGGCGCTGGGGCTACGGGGCTCATGTTCGCAAAAACAGGTGTCCTATTCGAATTAGAATTCATTGAAGTGGCATCACTAGTGGGTAGCGGTGGATTAGCGTACATGTAATGTGGTGCCGAGATACCATGCGACGAAACGAAATTTACATTTGTGGCTGGTACACCATTTGCAAAATAAAGCGGCCAGTATCGGGCATCAGCTGGTACCACATTCGTATTTGACACTGAAGGGAATTGTAACTCCGGCGAGTGTGCAGATGATGGCTGCACTGCGGATGTTTGGCTTACTGGAGCTCCGGCTACGGAAACATTTATCGACGCATTTGCGCCCGACTCGTGCTCCTTCAACTTCGCTTCGGCAGCTTTAAGGCTATTTTCAAGCATAGCGATTTGCTTTTGCATTGCTTGAACTACATGTTCTAGCTGTGTAGCAGAAGTCGTTGATGAAGAATGAGAAGTAGCTTCAGTGGGTTTTGGAGCGGCTGGTGAGCCCCTGGCTGTGGCGGAGGCCATGAGTACAGTGGGATTGGGAGCGACTTACGAACCACTGGAAGTGGCATTGGCGATGCCTTTCGTTACGGTGGTGTTCGAAGCGACTGATTTCGACTTGGTACTGGTCGATGCCAGGGCGTTAGCTTCCATTATAGGTATCGTTCCAGTAGGCGAATTGTTGGCGTCCGTGTTTAAGCGAGGGCTACGGCGGGGTGATTTGCCTATGTAACTATGTCGACAATTTTTTGCCAAATGGTCTGCAAAATGGCTGATTATTTTCAATTACGGCAGCAGCTTCGATCTAATAGCATACAATGCGATATAAAGTTGTCGTCGTTGGCGCTAGCGAATTTAACTCAAATCCCAATAAACTTCCTTCAGTTATTCTGGCTGGACTTGGTTTATTTCTATAAATTCCAAGGGTTATGTCTTTGAATATATACATGTACAAACAGTAGTACTTACCGCAGTGTGTCCTTCGCTTTTCTCGATTGTTCGACGACTGAACTGCTTTTCTTGCTGCGTTAGCATATATAAATTTTGGCAAGTTATGTGCGCACAAGGAGAAACAGCGATTGACGCATTGCGGTTAGCTAACAAATGTAATAGGCATATACAGGTACATAGAACATACATACATACATACAGCTTAAACTGCTGCGATTAAAG
Source organism: Rhagoletis pomonella (assembly GCF_013731165.1). Taxonomy (NCBI): domain Eukaryota; kingdom Metazoa; phylum Arthropoda; class Insecta; order Diptera; family Tephritidae; genus Rhagoletis; species Rhagoletis pomonella. The sequence continues at coordinate 4,056 of NW_023472315.1, forward strand.
GGTAATGGAAACAACGATAAATACTGCAACGGCTTGAAATACATAAGCCTAGATAAATACGAGTTTGACATGTATGTACATACGAACGTAAG
>NW_023472316.1:0-4147 GCF_013731165.1 Rhagoletis pomonella
TTTTTTTCAAAAAGGTATAACTAATTGGTAGGGCCGAGTAGTATCTTCATTCCTTTACCAAAAAGTAATGCAAGGGGTATGAAAAGAATAGCTGCGCATACTCGCGCCAAAAAGAGTGGCGGCCAGTTTTATTAAAATCGCGGCTTATTTTTCAAGAAATATTATCTTCAAAACGGTATAACTAATGAGTAGAGCAGAGTAGGATTTTCATTCCTTTACCAAAAAGTAATGCAAGGGGTCCTTTAAGGATCTACGAAAAGAAAAGCCGCGCATACTCGCGCCAAAAAGAGTGGCGGCCACTTTTATTACACTAGACCAACTTTAGCAGTTGTTCCAAATAACATAAAGTATATAAAACACTAAGGATTAATGTAATTTTTCTATATTTAGCATCATATTATTTATAAGATGTGTCTTGACAAACCTGAAGTCAACTTTCATAAACCGAAAATAACGAATCCAATATGGCGTCCAAGAATTAAAAAATTACTGAATTTTCATGAAATTTGGTATTTTGAGGTTCTTGAGTTCACTTATTACAAATTTCAAACTAGTTTTAGAAAATTCAAAATTCAAAATCCAGTATGGCGTCCCAGATTCAAATAAAGCATTGAAATTTGCTATTTAGAGGTTCGCATTCATGGCAACTCCGAAGGCTGTTATAGGAAGTTATCGTTACCGAATATTACGCCCTTCCTTACTGGACACATCTGTCATTCTTCTGTATCCAATATGACGCCCGAGAATTAAAAAGATTACTAAATTTTCATGACTTTTGGTATTGCCTTTTGTATGCCTTTGCCAGTAGGGCATTTTTCTGAGGAAGCCCAGGAGGCTAGCAACAAAGACTTCAGATGGTATCGCGAGCGTAACACTCGAAAAATAACCAGAAAGGAATCTAACGAAGCCTTATTTCAGATGTTAATTATAACATCTGATCCTGTATTATCCAGTATGAGACGACCCCCTCTTCGAAAAGCAGATGCCATTTCTGAAGAAGTTATCAGTCTTTTGCGTGAACCAACTCAAAACGCATAAGTTTTTGTTGAAAGTGACAGAGATGAGTGAAAAAATATTTCGTAATTTCTATTTTAATTTGTTGTCTGTAATATTAGTTAATACAGGGAACTTTGGTAGACGATTGAACATATGTGAACTGGTGATATTTAGTTGGGGCCATCTGCTATGTGTTCCGCCAAGGTTTTATATATATTTTTTTTTAATTTCTCATTTACAAAAATTCAAACCTGAATAACGTTATTTAAAAATGGGAAAACTTTAGGTTTGAAAATCACCAATTTGGTATAAAATAAAAAAAAAATCTTAAAAAATTGTTTGGGCTGAACATATAGCAGGCTATCCCCCATTTATAAATATAATTATTGTTATTAGTTCATAATTTGATCATAAATTCATTTTAAATATGTTCGGTCAAATACAATAAATCAGTAATTTTGCTTAACAAATATATTGTGTTACTCAACTAAAAATGACAGTTGATTTGACAGATTTCAATTGAAAAAGTTTCAATGTAATATAGAGATCAGTGAGCCTTAAAACCTAGTACGTTTACTTCTTGGAAAATTCTCCTTATTTTAAAAAAAAATTGACAGCCCATTCGACAGCTGTCAAATCTCAAGGGTTTCACGTAAAATTCGTGACTAGCGTGTCTAAAACACTTACCGGTAACATTTAAAAAATATTTTCTTATTTTCAGAAAAATTAACCATCAATTTGACAGCTGTTAACTCTCAAAGCTTTAACTTGACGTAAAATTTGTGATCAGCATGTTGAAAAACCTTATCAGTGACGTTTTTAAAAAAATTCTCTGACTGTCAAACTTTTAATTTAACATACAATTCGTGACTAGCGTGGCTAAAAATCAATTAACTGGTATTTTCAAAAATATTTTTTTTTTTTTTAGAGAACTTAGCAGTTGATTTGACAGCTGTCAACTGTCAAACTAAAAATTTTGTGGCATATTCAGATTTAGCATAACAAAAATACTACGATGATGCATTTTTATTATAACCGTAACAGCCCTTCTAATTTTTCGCATAAAACATAGTTTCTTCGACCACTGTGCACCTGTGGGATGTGGCACGCCCCTTTCAAAAACTCATTTATATATACCTTACTATTAGCAGGCCCGTCCAGAGGGAGGGGGGAAAGGGGTGAATCCCCCCGGGCCCGGGCTTCTTAAGGGGCCAAAAATATCAGAACCATAATTTTTTTTTGTTTTTACAATGTAATTGCTCCTTCGTTATAGGTTTTTATTATACGTATTATAAATATATTCCGGTTCGTGCTGATTGTTTCTGACTCTATAAATTAAAGAAAATACGTTTTGGCTCACAGTGCTTTTCGAATACCACTCAAACTCGATAGAATACCACTTTCGGATAGTTTCTCTTCTTGCGTCTGAAAGCATAAGTATGTGGCAATATTTAATATATACCTAAAATATATTGTACCTACTGTTGTTTAGGAGCTATAAATATTTCAACAGCGGACTGTTACATTACAATTTTTGGAACTACTTTTTTAAGCTGATTTATATTATCGAAAAAGTCTGCTCTCCTTATATGACTCAAGAACTACGTATTTATTGAACTGATAAAATACATTTTGAGGTCAATACTGTTACGTTACCTGTGCGATATACATGCGTGTAGATTATAATTAGGTTTTTTAAATGGCTTGTAGTCTGTTTTATGCAATATGTAGCATGAATTCAGTAGACTTGCGATTTGACATGTAATCAAAAGAAAAGAAGAAAGCTGTAGGTCGTTTCAAAAGTAATTTTCTGCGTAGAACTCGAGATCGATCTTAGAACTGAGCCAAGATATTGAGGTTTTTCGCGGTTAAGTATACGAAAAAACGGCTTTAATGGCCACTTTTGTTTGCTCTCTATGCCATTTAGTACTATTCTTACCCTTCAAAATGCATCTTCGAGTGCGGCTTTACGATTTCTCCTGCAGAAACTATGGCCATTGGAAGATGACGTAATTTTTTTTTGTTTGTTTATTCAAGTTAAATTTACAATCTGTCGTAATATTAATAAACAATAAGTAAATGTGATGTTAAAGTACAAACAAATTGTGAGTGTTACTTCATTAAGTGGTTGTAGCGGGTGCCTGTAGTAATGCTACTGCTAAAGTAGGGATGCCCAAATCAGCACATATGTGTGGCGGGCGACTGCGCGTGCAAAGCTTTGCACAGCGGTGCTGGGCAAGCGCGGAGACAAAAAGTTATCGGAAGGGGAAAACGAAGTCAACAGAATAGTGAGATTCTATGTGTGACAGTGATGGAAAATGAGTGTGCATTGTGCCATTTTCGGCCCTTTCGGAAGCAGCCGGCACCTTCAGCACAATTGATTGGTTTTCGGCACTATTTTTGCGTAACTCAATGCAACTAATAAATATTTCTTTCGGATCCGCAATCAAAAATATTTTTTTTTTTACATTTAATCGTATGTGCTTAACCTGATAAATGATATAAACATAGAAACGCAAGCAGAAGAATCTCGCTTCCACATTCTGCATATGCGCTTAACATTTTTGTTTAAACAAATTTGTCGAAGTTTCATCTCTAAAGCAAATATTAAATATCATTTAATATATACTTTACATTTAAATAATCATTTTTAGTGGTGGGCGAGGCCGAGATGTTTAAATGATCGAGATAGTACATTCAATTCGCGTAAATTTTTGAGAACTTTTTTCGTTGAAGGTGTTGCACTTTTTTCCAGACTGAAATTTGTGTACATCATTTATCATTATCTAAGAAAAACTATAAAATAAAGCTTAATTTAAAATATTGGAATAAAAAGCAACAACGCTACACGCGCATTCATCCATATAACATAAAATGCGAACGTTCGTTATATGGAAGAAAGTGCGCAACACCGCAAACAGAAAAATTCAAAAAATCAATGGTATTTTCTAGACACTTCAAACTTGTTATACTAGAATGAATGGGCTACGAAAATGTTAACCCAAAACATGTCTACAAATTCTGAACAAAAACTGTGAAAATTTGATGAAACTTTGTTGATTTTTTTCATTCTTTCAAGTTTCGATTTATTTGCAAGGTTTTTGTTTGATAATGAGCTACAATTTTATAAAAAGAATAATTAAAATTATTT
>NW_023472317.1:0-788 GCF_013731165.1 Rhagoletis pomonella
GCGAATACATACTTTTTTTTGCTCTCTGGCAACTCTAGTACAAGAGGCAACCAGCTGAAGTTAACCGTTATTTGAACGTCAATTTTGCGATTTTTATTGTGCGAAAATCAGTGAAGCTTAAAATTGTGCGAAAGGAAAAGTTTTAATGATAAATCTGTTTTTTTAAATGGAAAATAATCGTGAAGGTGTGTATAACAATGTGTATAAGTGCAAAAACAATACAAGCAATATATATTTAAAATTTCGCAGTAGTTATGTGCTAGTTAAAATTATGTGGGTTTAAAAATGTTGCTCGGGTTTGGTAAAGTAGAAGTTGTGGGGTCCGACTGGGTCCGATATGAAAATTATTAGAGAGAAAAGTGTGTTGTTTTTCCTTTAATTTTGTGTATATATCTTTTGCATGAGTTTGCCCATAGCTAAGTTATCAAACATTTTCAGAGCATATCAAGATCAAAAACGGAGAAATGTTTAATGTGTGGGTGGAAAATAATAAGCAACTAAAAGCTGTTTTCGATTGGATTATGCGAAAATTCAATAGTCGACCTAAGAGAAGGTGAAAGAAATAAATTTAAAAATTAAGAGTTTCTGCTCACACGCAACCCAAAAATGGAAGAAAAATAATCGAAGTTTAGAAAATATGATGAAGTACGACAGTCGCTGGCTAGGAATGGATAATGTATTTGCATTGTCCAATGTTTCACATAAAGGTCGACCTACAGTGAGTTATTCTGAAGGAAGTGAGCAAGGAAGTGAGAAAGCTCATTTGGACGAGGAAATATCTTTATTAA
>NW_023472317.1:798-4146 GCF_013731165.1 Rhagoletis pomonella
GTCGATAAGCCGAAAGCGAACGGTAGCGGAAACACTAACGATGGCAACTCAGCTCGTCGAGCTATCTCTGATCCAGAAATGCTTGCAAAGATTACTTCTATCGACAAAACGTTTTTGAAAAATTTAAAAACTATTTTAATTTGTATATCTTGTGAATTCCAAATTGATGTGGAACTTTTTTTTTGCTTTTGTAAGAGAACATTCGATATATATATGGAAAAATACGACTGGTATGCTATGTCAGCCACGTTACATAAAATTTTGGTTCACTCCGCTCAAATTATGCAATCATCTAGTGTACCACTAGGCTGTCTAGGGGAAAATGCTTCAGAAAGCCGTAACAAATGCTATAAAAGAGATCGCGTGTCGCATGCCAGAAAAAATAGCAGGGAGAATAATATGAAAGATGTCTTTGATAGAGCTATGGATTCATCTGATCCCCTTTTATCTAGTATGCACTTGTCAAAGAGGATTTATTCAACAAAAAAAACAAACATTTCCACCGGAAGTAGTTGCACTTTTGAAATCTCCTCCTAATGAGTTTGACGATGATAAGCCTACAACATCACGACAGGCATTAGAAGAATTCGATGAAATATGTTCCGACGATAATGAAGATATGGACGACAGTACTTGCTTCTCGAATGAACTAGAGGAAGAAGAAGAATCGTGGGATTAGATAAAGGTGAGACTCTACCTGACACACAAAAAACAACAATTTGCTATGCTTTTAGTAGGTACTCACTCAAAAATGGAACAACAAAAATAAACTAGACTAATACTTTTAAATATAATATCAATCTTTTTGAATAAATTCTTTTTGAATGGCCTTAAGTGTTTCATTTTATTTAAAATACAACTAAATTAGCGATATCTCGAAAAAAAAACCGGATTCATGGAATGATTTTAAGTAGAAATATGTAGGTCAAAAAAGTTCTTAAATAATATACATACCTACTCGTAACTATGATTTAAAAAAAGGCGTGGCAGTGGTTAAATCCCGCCCATTTTTTTGTCAGAGTTTTAGGGGGGTGCCAGATTAATGTGTGCAAATTTTCAAGCTTCTATCTCCTTTGGTTGATTTTTGGCCGCAGAACATGGTCATTTAAACCATAGTGCTATGGTCTAAAGTTTAATTGATCGGCACGCCATCAGTGTTGCCGCGCATTATTTTTAGTGTTAGCCAAATTCCTTTAAAAAAAAGGGCTAAAAAAGAGCTAAAAGAAGTCGTTGTGGCTAAAAATGGTAGCTAAAATATTTTACTTACATATACATACAGGGTGTCCCAGAAGTAACGTGCCAAACTTTAGGGCAAGGTAGGTGGAGGGGTGAGCTCACTGATAAACAAAAAGTTTTCAGGTAAAAGTGTCACCGTTTTTGAAATATTTACATTTTTTCGAATTTAAAAAAAATCGTGCCTTTTCATGTGTTTTCTTTAACTGCAACTACAAACCGGGCAATACTTAGTAAGTTTTTTATGTAAAATACTTCCAGATAGTTGCCTCTCCATACTCAAATGCAATGTAGTTAAAATAAATTAAGGAACCATCATAAAATTAGGACTATTTCTGGATTTTTAACTTTTTGATATTTTCTTCCCCAACTTTGACTATCTCGGGTGAAAAAAAAATGTACTGAGCTATAACTTTACATTACATAAAAAAATTGCTCATTTAATAAAGATTTCAGAAAGGTGCCACACTTATAGCCGCTTTTGTGGGTAAAGGACTGAGACACGCTAGAATGTATTTAATAGATTTAAATTGAATTTGCTCTTGTTACCGTCAAATGACATGCTAAATAGTACAAAGGTACATAATTACTTGCTCTTGACATTATTTTATGTTACTTACCGGAATTCGGACTAGAGCCTATAACAAGGGCTATATCTATCAATATTTTTTGTGAAGCATGGATTCACGTGAAATAAAATATACATGAGTCGTTTGAAGAGAAATTTATTCATTTATTGATAAAATATGCTCAAATTGGCGACCTTCTACTCTAATACAAGCTCGGCACCTTTTAAGAAAAGACGCTTTTAGAGATCTTAAACTCAATTGGGCTATCTCAGCAGCAGCTCCATTTATTTGTTCCCGCAAATGCTCTTCGTTTTGAATTGTTTTTGAATAAATTTTGTCCTTAAGACAGCCCCAGTAGAAAAAATCTAATGGATTCAGGTCTGGCGATCTAGCGGGCCACGTGATTGGCCCGTATCGTCCAATCCATCGGCGAGGATAAGTTTCGTCTAAATGAGCTCTTACTTCACGCCCGTAGTGAGCAGGGCACCCGTCATTTTGCAGCCATAGTCTTCGCCGCAGGTTTAAGGGTACATCTTCCAAAAGAGTTGGAAGCCGTTCGTGAAGGAACTCTAAATAACTGTGAGAGTTGAGCGTTGGCGGCAGTTCCACAGGTCCCAATATCTGACAATTAAAAATACCGCACCATAAATTTATTTTGTACCGGTACTGCGAACGATCTTCTCTCATTTCGTGAGGATTGTATATCTGCCAACTGTGAAGGTTATGCAAATTAAAATAACCATCACGTTTGCATGATGATTCATCGCTCCAAATTATTTTATTAAAAAAGTTGGGGTCTGATTCATGCATTCGCAACATTTCACGGCAAAATCTAACCCTCGACAGGTAATCTCTTTCCTGTAGAGCCTGAACACGTTGAATGTGGTAGGGATGAAATCGATGGTCTTTTAAAGCTTTGTGAACTGTAGTTTTTGGTATTCCCGTCCGTCTTTCCATCATTCTCACTGAAGTCGATGGAGCTAGTTCCACTTCCTCTAACACAGCTTCAACATCTACCGTTGCAGGATGTCCTGTTTCGCCGCCACGCCTTCCAGGTATGCGACCTTAAAAAAGTGAAAAATTATAGTTAACAAGCAAGCAAACAAGAAAGGTGTAAAAATCACTTACCTTCATATATTTCTCTATGGGTCCGGGCGAATACTTCTCGACCCGGATGTCGACGATTGGGGTATCGCTCTGCATAGAGTCTTTGAGCAGCTCTGGCATTACAGCAAGCTTCACCGTAAATTAGGTGAATATCCGCATATTCATGCGACGTATACTGCGTGTTCTCTGTTATAGTATTAATAACACAATGTTCGAAGGGTCCAATTTCACAAAATCCACTTTCACTAATTCCGGTAAGTAACATAAAATAATGTCAAGAGCAAGTAATTATGTACCTTTGTACTATTTAGCATGTCATTTGACGGTAACAAAAGCAAATTCAATTTAAATCTATTAAATACATTCTAGCGTGTCTCAGTCCTTTACCCACGAAAGCGGCTATAACTTTTTTTTTTCTATTCAAAACAGTAAGTGTGGC
>NW_023472318.1:0-4146 GCF_013731165.1 Rhagoletis pomonella
ACTATTGTATCCTTTCGAGTTTCTAATTCATAAAACTTTAATCTGCATAGTTGTAGTAACATTGAACCACAAGATGAATTTTGAAGTTTTCTGGCAGCATTTTCATTAGATTTTCGCGAAGAAAAGCCTTGAATGTACTAAATGTGCGCTCGAGGTAAGTTGATACAAGTGGAGCCCAATTTAAATATGGAACGTTTGAAACGTTCATATTATCAGGAATAAGGGCGTTTTCCTCGCCCTTTACAATTTAATCCACACCCCTTATTGCCTCCAAGCCTACGTTAGCTGAGAAAACGGCTTTGAATGTTTCCAACACCAATTGGCAAGAGGTCCCTGCGCTTCTATAAGCCGCATGGGCATGTGTATATTTTTTAATCTTAAAAAAAAAATGTAAATGCTGTAATCACTTTTTTAAAGGTAGAAAAGGCAAAAAGGCAAATATCTTAGAAAAGGCAAAAAAAAGGCAAATATCTTAAAAAAGGCAAAAAAAAGGCAACATCAGATGTGTATATATGGAATCAGGGAAAGCTAAATCGTGGACATTCTTAATCGAATATACTCTATATCTTTAGCAGAAAAAAAGGCAATTTCCATAAAATCCGTTCCCTGGTCATAATCCATACGTGAAGAATAAAGAAAGACTTTAGCGTTTATATTGTTTATATATTTTAGTTATACATGTTTTAGAGGATACCTCCCTTAACATCCTTACCAAGTTTCATATTCATCTTTATTCAGTCTATGATTTACAATCTTACAGACTAGCAGTAGGCTAAAAAGTATTAACTGTGACTAGTATGTGTACAATTACGAAAATAGGTTTCAAGAGATAATTTAAAAAGACTTCTTGGAAACGAAAAGTCGATATCTAAGCTCTTTGAGATGTTGTTAAATTCCACAAGGCCTCGAAAAATAGGCGCAAAAGATGAGTAGTTAGACTTAACGGCAGGAACGTAAAAGGAGATGCGAGAGCGGAAAGTTCTGAGAGGCACATTAAAGGTAACCTGCTCAAGATGGGCAGTCAATGGAGCCAGAGATAAGATCGAAGACGAATAAGAGTAATTGGGTACGCCTTCTATTTTCCAACGATAGCAAATTTATTAGTTTACACCGGGAGTAATATGAAGGAATCGGATCTGAGAAGTTAAGAGAAGCGAGGGCAAATCGAATAAACCCCTTTGAACTCGCTCAATCCTAGAAGCGTGACAATTATAAATAGGGCTCCATATAATAGAGGCATACTCAAGTTTAGATCGCACTAAGGAATTAAATAATGCTTTCCGAGTGTAAGGGTCTCTAAAATCATAGGCATATCTACGAATAAATGCTAAATTACTATAAACTTTTGGAAGTAAGTGACAAACATGATTTACAAATGAAAAAATTCGAGTCAAACGCAGCACCAAGATCAACCAATTCAGGGCCTGTTCGAGGCACGTAATAAAAGCGGCATTACTGCCGTACGGATGAAAAAATGGCAACATGGGCAACTCCCCAACTGATAATACATTGCTAGAAATTCACACAGAACGTGATACTTTAATAATTCTGCGGTTGTGATTACAACTCGAACAAGCCCTCACTAACAGAGGTAGTAATTTGAAGTAAGGGTATTTTGAGATTTAGATAAGGGCATCTTAAGGCACTTTTTTTACATTCAACACATTCAAGGACAGTTTATTATATTCACACCAATTTAAAAGACGATCTAAATCTTCCTGAAGAAAGAGAACATCAGATGAGGACGTTATTCTACGAAAGAGTTTTAAATCATCGGCATACAATAAAAAACTGGAGTGTTTGAAACAGGAGCTAATATCGTTTATAAACAGGACAAACAATAGGGGACCAAGAATGCTACCCTGGGGTACACCTGATGTTACAACAAAGGGATTAGATTTACAATCATCGATATATACAGACAGAGTCCTATTTGTAAGGTAAGACTTTAACCAAGCTAGGATATTAGAGTGAACACCAATACACTCCAACTTGTGTAGCAATATTAGGTGTGGTACCTTATCGAAGGCTTTAGAAAACTCCGCATAAATGGTGTATACCTGCGAGCCATCTCTGACGGAAGAAGCACAAAATTCTGAAAAAGAAGCTAAATTAGTGACCGTTGAACGACCAGCTACAAAACCATGTTGGTGGGGCTCAATCATTCTTTTGGCAAGAAAAGAGAGTTTAAAATGTATCACTCGAATAGCTTTGAGCAGACAGACAGTTTCGAAATAGGCCTATAATTTGTGATATCATTTCTATTTCCAGATTTAAAGACTGGGGTTAATAAATAATCCAGTCGAAAGTGATAGGTTATTCAACCTATGACATAAAGGAATACATAATGACAGACTACATCGTTTAACGAAGTGGGCACAAAAAACATCAGAATCCCATTTCAATGTCGGAGTTAGGGTGGACATGGCGTAAGTAATGTCAGATGTCGATACAGTCAACAAGCCAAGATCTAGGCGTTGGATCGGCCAGTAGTTTCGTGGTAGATTTATGGAATCACTCTCACAGGCGAAATTCAAGCTGAAAAATTTTGCAAAAAGTTCCACAGTATCTGGTAGATATTTCGAAGATTGAACGTTAAAGTACATGCAAGTCGGAATATTAGAACTGCCCCGCTTAGAGCGTACGAAATTCCAAAAAGCTTTTGGGTTGACTTTAAGTTCAGAATCAAGTCTCCTAATGTACTGGTTATAAAGAAATTTATCAAGAACATTAAACTGTTTCGCATAGTTAAGGTATTGCTCTTTGAGATGAGTATTGTGTATATTTGCCATATGGCGCATGTAGCAGCCTGTCGCTCAGGGAAGACTTCAGACATAATGCAAAGAAAGGTTTCATAAGGGGCATTAACATCTTTTGAATTGAAGATATCACACCAATTTACGTAATTTATATCCAGTTTTAAGACGTCGTAATTTGCATCACGAAAATTGTAGGAAATCCTATTATTTTGCCTTAAGGGAAGCTTATCAAAAAAACTCTAAAGAAAAGATAAGGGGATTATGATGCATATCAGGATAACAGATCGGAGTCTTACATTCAGAGAGGTTAGATATCAAATTTTCGTCTACAAACTCTAGATCTAATAATTTAGATAACTTATTGAATATGCAATTAATTTGCGTAAGATTAAGGCTAAAAGGACTATCAAAAAAAGTTTATTTCATGCGAACGAGTAACGTTGGTTGGGGTAAGGCACACATAATTGGTCAATTAACGTACCGTGGTTGAGCAATTAAAAAAATGACGACCTTAAGCTACGCCTTAAAGCAATTAGTACACCACCACCTTTGAAGTTGCCAGTTTTTTCAGCATTTCAGCGGTCATTCCTATAAGTCCGGAAAATGTTGGAATCAAAATGTTCTTAACTGAAAATACTATTAAGCCAAGTTTCCACAAAGATATATATGCAATAATAAGGGAACGGATTTTTAGGACCCAAAAACCTATAAAAAAGGCAAAATAAAATAACGAAATAGGCTGGAAAAGGCAAAATAAAATAGCGAAAAAGGCAGGAAATGGCACTAGGTATTGCAAAAAAGGCAAAACAAAATAGCGAAAAAGGCAGGAAAAGGCACTAGGTTTGCAAAAAAAAGCAAAATAAGGCACTAAAAAAAGACAGAAAATACGAAGAACAATCAAAAAATACATTTATTTTAGAAATTTTTATATTACAAGTAAAAAGAGAAAAAACTATGAACTAGTTTCATTATATGAAAAATTTGTACTTTGAATCTTTCACTATTGTATCCTTTCGAGTTTCTAATTCATAAAACTTTAATCTGCATAGTTGTAGTAACATTGAACCACAAGATGAATTTTGAAGTTTTCTGGCAGCATTTTCATTAGATTTTCGCGAAGAAAAGCCTTGAATGTACTAAATGTGCGCTCGAGGTAAGTTGATACAAGTGGAGCCCAATTTAAATATGGAACGTTTGAAACGTTCATATTATCAGGAATAAGGGCGTTTTCCTCGCCCTTTACAATTTAATCCACACCCCTTATTGCCTCCAAGCCTACGTTAGCTGAGAAAACGGCTTTGAATGTTTCCAACACCAATTGGCAAGAGGTCCCTGCGCTTCTATAAGCCGCATGGGCATGTGTATATTTTTTAATCTTAAAAAAAAA
>NW_023472319.1:0-4146 GCF_013731165.1 Rhagoletis pomonella
TCGATTCCTAGACGTGACCCAGCGAAACGCCGGGACACGTATAACTTGTTTTTGACCGATATAACATTTCCCGTTGGTTTCATCCCATCCCGATTTTGACTGTCGCATAGTGTAATTAATACATATTTTGTTCTAGTGATACTGGTAATTGACTGAGTTATATAATTTTTACAGAACCTAGAAGAAAATGTAGCGGTCATTTCAACGTTGGCTTCGGTTAAAAATATTTAAATAATTGAAAAACGAATATCTTGCTCCTTTGATAATGAATGGTGGAAGAGGGTGGTCTTCCGACTCGATAACTTGACCACTCTCCAGCATAAGGCAGTCGTTCATCCCATTTGCGTCTTCTACATTTGCATTTCATTTTCAAAGTAAAGTTATTTATAAATACATATACGCGTCAAACAATCACAAAATATTTGCTTTTAAAAACTTGAAATAAGCTTTTTGCTATACACATTTAATTTACGCATGTAAAACTAATCTTATTGGAAGTGTATTCCAAAAACTCCTTTAGATCAGATTAAAACTACTAAAAGCAGTCACTATTAAATTTACAGATAGGAAGAGGTGAAAAAGCAAAGCAATCTGATTTACTTTACTTTTTGCTTTTGCTTTGAGAATACTTGCAAGTACGAGTATTATCGATACTTTTTTGCAAGTATGAGTACTGGCATCGATTCTTTTTTAGAGTATTCTATATGAGTACTAGTATCGATACTTTCCTAAAAAGTTCTATCACTAGATGCCCTTCTACCTCTATGAGAAGTTAATATTCCCGAAGTCTGAGCGCTCAAAGGACCTTATTATAGCCAACTATATTTATATAACATCGACTAGACTCTTTTTCATCAGTGCTATTAGAACTTGGAATTCTATTCCAATCATAACAAGAAGCAGTTTAAACAAAAGTTACTTTAAAAAAAATCATATATTCTTATTTCTCCAATTAACTGGAGCGACCATCAACATTAGTTTAAGTCTTCGTTTAAGTCTTTATATTTTATATTTAATATTAATTATGTAATGTGTTATTAATGTATGTATGTGTTATTAATTTCAATTAATGCAAATTTTGCTGTGCTAAAAAAGAAGAAAATTCTTTTCTTACTAATAGTTCTTGTTTAATAATAATTATAGTAACAATAATAATAATAACATAGTTATTATAACAAATGGTGCAATGGTTATTAATTTCAATTAATGCAAATTTTGCTGTGCTAAAAAAGAAGAAAATTCTTTTCGTACTAATAGTTCTTGTTTAATAATAATTATAGTAACAATAATAATAATAACATAGTTATTATGACAAATAGTGCAAGGCAGCTCAACTGAGTTAACCAGGGCTCCGATTGGGATTGAACTCTTGTTGAAAATTTACCATTTATGCTTATTGGCTCTACCCGTGTTGAATATAACCGAGTACAAATGAAGCATAAACATTGCAATACTAGCAGAACCGCCGAACTTCTTCCCGCCCAAAACTATTAACCGAGTTAAAAAAGGAGGAGGTTATTAATTCGTCAGAGTTTTTTTTAATTATATTACCGCATAATTTTGGACCACGTTAACCGATTTCTATAATTAGTTTTTCAAATGAAAGGTGGTACCTCAGACGTGGTCCCACACTAATATCGTTTAGACCGGGTCATTGGATCATGAAGAAATTAACGGCACACTTAAGCTTTAAATTAAGAATTTAAGTCAGTTTTGTTTTTTGCTTAAAGATTACTTGTTCTTGAAACTTTTTGGTCCAATATTTTCACCAAAAATTCATGTGCACGACTTCCAATAACACATTTATCTGCTAATATTCCATTTAGTGGTTGTCAGAAGTTCTTGAAAATCTCCAATGATCTGGCGTTTCACAGAACGATTAATCGCACAATAAGCACAATAACTCGACCCCAGCGCCACCCGGCGGCTCTTTTTTGCAATAGTATTGCCCTTACCGTTACCAATACATATCTCGAATATGAGCCCCCCGAGCCACTTGGAGGGCAAATATTTTCGCAGAAATATTTCCCTTTACGATAGCAATACATATTTCGAATATAAGCCTATTCGGATGATGGGTGCAGAGTAGGGTGGTCCAAAAGTGCATGTGAGAAAGTCCTAGGGGGTGAGAGCATCACTATTCCGACTTTACTGTTTTTGGACCACCCTAGTGCAGAGACCCACTCAAACACACTCAAAAATAGCCTAAATTTTCTGTGTGAGTATGGGATTGATTTCGTATATATCCATACCAAGTTCCAGTACTCTACCATGAACACTTCCAGAGATATGCAGTATGAAAAATTTCGCTTTGTATGAGAGAGGCCACGTTCCCTTTTCCAATAACCCCGATTTTTTTCATGAGTACGCGATTGATTACATATATCTCCATACCATGTTCAAGTTCTCTACCGTGAGCACTTCCAGAGATACTTACGGCAATTTGATTATCTTCTCTAGACTTGTTGCCCCTATTAAAAGGAATCGGATAAATTAGCAGACTTTTCGTGTTGCTGGATAAAGAAGTATACTTCGCAAAGCGTGTTTTTTTTTTCTTTTTCACAAATATTTTTCAGTAGTCAAAGTTAGACAAAAACAACGCTTCTCCGATTCCCATTAGACTATAGTCTATAGATATAGGCTCAGTCGAAAAAAAACATAATCGTGTTTAAAGTACATCCATCTTTTGTATTCATGTTTTAAATAAAATTTATAAAAAAAACTACAAATGAATTATATAACTTTTTTAGGTACAATCTGAAATTTCCATTTTTCATCCCTGATGCCGTATGAAAAATTCCGGTTTGTATGGAAGGTACACACCCCTTTTCCAAAAACCCAAATTTTTCTCCGTGAGTATACGATTAATTTCAAATGCCTCAATACCAAGCTCCACTAATCTACCATGAACACTTGCAGAGATATTCAGTATAAAAAATTCGGTTTGTAAGGGAGGTGCCGCGCCTCTTTTTCCAATAGCCCAAGTTTTTCTTCAAGACTATGCGATTGGTTTGATACAGGGACCGTAATCATTATGAGTTTTATCAAAAAAATTAACTTTTAATCATTATTTGAGATTTTAGTACTTGCGATCAATCATAACAATCATTTATTGAGTTATATTGGTTTGATCAAAAATAAAACTAATTTGTCCAGCGTTATTTTTTTGCTCAGATGTAATAATTATTTTGTGAGTGGTTTTCTTTTTGATCAAATATAATCATTATATGTGACCTGGTCTACGAAAAGGGAGCTTACGTGCGAAAACTAGTTTTCTGTGAAAAAGTGGTTAAAAGTAAGCAACTCGTTTCGTTTACTCGTTTTTACTCTTCTTTCTCTACATTTTTAGTACACTTCTAAGCAAGTTAGGATTTTCTGCTTTTCACCACGTGAAAAAGCATCTCATCTTCCATCCGAATCAACCAAAAAGTGAAAATTGATTTTTTGACACCTAAGCCCCCTTTCCGTAGACCAGGTCACATATTATGAGTTTTATATTTTTGATCAGAAATAATCATTATTTTTTGAGTTTTATTTTTTTTATCAAAAATAATGATTATTTTTTGAGTTTTATTATTTTGATCGAAAATAAAACTAATTTCTTGAGCGCTATTTTTTTCTCTCAGAAATAAAAATTAACTTTGAGTTTTATTTATTTATTTTTTTTGGCTGACCGAAAAACTCAAAACGCCTCACATCACCTAAACTCAATTCACCACACCTCAAGTTATCTCAAGTCACCCTAACTCACCACACCTCAATTCACCCCAATTCAACTCAACTACCTTACCTCAAGTCACCTCAACTCACGTCATGTCAGTTCAACAATATCGCGAAAAATGCGAATGTTGACGCGAGTGTTTAAAATGCAAATATTCGTAACATCCCTGGTATGTACGTATGTATGCTCGTGCAAATGTAAACACATATGTATCTGTGCAACGTTAGCAGCGAAGCAGTTTGCGTATTATTTTATATTTTCTTCGATGCTCTGCTTGCAAATACGCGCTGATGAGTTCAGAAATAAAATGTATAATGCTTTATTTTTGGGCGACTTTAATGCCAAGATGAAAGTTTGGGGTTGTAATAAGGATGAGCCTAAAGGCAGAGTTCTCTTTAATTGTACAAGGAAATGCGGCTTGGTTC
>NW_023472320.1:0-4146 GCF_013731165.1 Rhagoletis pomonella
TTCGTCGAGGAGCAAGCCGAGGCACCACTGTTTTCGACAGACGAGCTGAAGCTAGCCCTGCGAAGCATGAAAGCCGGCAAGGCTCCAGGCCTAGATGGCATACCAGCGGAGGCAATCAGGTTAGCAGCGGAAATGAGCCCTGATCTTCTGCTTAACATGTACAACAGCTGCCTTAGGGCCCGGGTTTTCCCAAGCCAATGGAAGAAGGCGAGACTGGTGCTCATAGCCAAGGGCAAAGGGGACCCAAACTCTCCTTCATCCTTCCGGCCACTCTGCATGCTAGACACAGCAGGCAAAATGATGGAGAGTCTGCTCAAAATACGCTTGACGTCAGCCATAGAAAGCGAGGGAGACCTTTCACCCCGACAACATGGCTTCAGGAAGGGACACTCAACTAAAGGAGCAATTGGCGAAGTAGTCGAGGCGGTACATAAGGCCGAAGAAGCCTGCCACCAGGCGCGGCCAATAGTGCTGCTAGTCACACTGGACGTCAAGAACGACTTCAACTCGGCAAGATGGGACGACATGCTGGAGGCCTTGGAACGGTCATTCAAGGTTCCAACATACTTGCTAGATATGATCCAGGACTACCTCAGAGACCGTTGGCTTTTCTACGACACAACACAAGGTCAGAGAAAGAGACGTATAACCGGCGGAGCGGCACAGGGGTCTGTACTTGGCCCGGACCTCTGGAACGCCACGTATGACAGTCTGTTGCGCACGGAAATGCCGGAGAGCGCCTTCCTTGTCGCCTTCGCGGACGACGTGGCAGCCGTCATAACAGCAAGAAATGTCCAGCTAGCACAGCTCAAGCTAAACCAGGTCATGCGCAACGTCAGTGGATGGATGAGCGATCACGGTCTGCAATTGGCTACAGCCAAAACGGAGATCGTGCTCTTCACCAGGAAACGGATCCCAACAATTATAAATATAATGGTCGGACCTCAACTCGTGACAGCAAACTCACATTCTGGGAACACATCCATGGAGTATGTGAAAAAGCTGCGCAGAGCACGGCGGCTCTAAGCCGGCTGATGGCGAACGTGGGCGGCCCGAAGCCATGCCGCAGGAAGCTTCTGATGGCAGCGGTCCAATCGGTGCTCCTGTACGGGGCAGAAATATGGGCTGACGCATTGAAAGTCAAAAAATACCGGATTTAAATGTCTTCGGTACAGCGCAGAGGGGCACTACGCATTGCTTCTGCATACCGTACAGTGTCCGCGGACGCGGTTTTAGTTATTTCTGGCGTCATGCCAATTGAGCTACTTGCTTACGAGCGAAAAGAGATTTACAATCTCAGTGCCGAGATAGGTCGAGCAGCTGCCGCGGCAAGGGCGCGCGAGCAACTGATCTAGCAGTGGCAACAAAACTGGAACGCGAGCACAAAAGGTCGATGGACACACTCCCTTATAGCCGACCTTCAAACAGACCACATGGGGAAGTTGATTTCTACCTGACGCAATTCCTCACCGGTCATGGTTACTTCCGAGAATATCTTCATAGAATGGGAAGGGTGGACTCACCGTTCTGTCACTACTGTGGAAACGTCGAAGATAACGTGTACCACACATTCTTCACCTGCGAACACTTCTTGATTTCGCGCAGAATGTTGGAAGAAAGACACGTAGACATAACTCCGAACAACATAGTTGGAGTAATGATTTCCAGCGCAGAAAAGTGGGAAGCAGTTGCGAGATACGTGAAATTCGTACTCCGCTGCAAACGAGAGGACGGTTGTCTACTGAGGACACCCGAATGAAACGCCCCTACAAAAGAGCAGCCCCAAGGCTCTAACAGCGCGCTCCTGCATCTGAAGACATGCAGAATTGCGGTGCCAGATGCGGGATTCTTGCGCGGGCGGTGGGAGTTTGGGTTTTAGTGGGTAGCCCAACACGCTTCGGTGGGAGTCCCACACTCGGGGAAGGTAGTATAGAGACTAGCGCCCCCGGCCAGTGCATAAAGCATCTCCCTCTCCTACGAAAAAAAAAAAAAAAAAAAAAGGGCTAAGCTCAGGTAAGGGCTAAGCTCAGGACCTTACCGGGGTCACACAGGGCGGATCGTGAACGGCCTACTCCGATAGGTTAGCTGCGAATAACCAATAAGCAGTCCCAGACCAAGAGCGGCAGGAGACGAGGGCCTGATTTAAAAGATCAGAAATGCTTGATGAATCTCCTGTGTCCGGGCGATCAGATGCCGCCCCCCAAAAAGCATCCCAGGATTGAGACCAGTTAGATCCTGTTCATGGCATACTGGAGCATGTATGCGATTAGTCTGATATTGGGCTGGCGAGAGCAGTATTCCGCCACTTTAGTATGTGAGGGTGACACCTCACAGAAATGGCTGGTGGGCTAATGCTGCGATCGCCTCCGTCTCGTTAAAACCCTGGCAGGTCTTCAAGTACGTTCAATACACGTCGCCATTTAGTTGGCCGCACAGGTCCAGTTGAGATTTACTCCTGGTCTTGGCTCTGAACACAATATCCCATAAGGACTTGTGTCAACCCTCGCGATGGCCTGCTCCTTTGAGAGAAGGGAACTTCGGGACACTTAAAAGCGACTGTGCTACGTGTGGAGATAGCGGCTTGAAGCGGAGACCCAATTGACTGAAAATGATTAAAACAAAACCAATAAACGAAACGAACGTCGATGATACGGAGGAAGAATGCAGCGCATTCAGGAAGAGCAGTAGAGTCGTGCGCTCCCCGCCACAAACTCCTCTGCAGGCAAATTCCGGCACCACGAGCACGGAGAAAGCCGCCGACTCCCCAACAGCCGAGCCGGAAAAGAAAAAAAATACTACTACTAATAATAATAATAGTAGTAAAAACATGAATATTAATAATCCTAACAATAATGGTAATAATAATAACAATGTACCAGACAATCAATGGAAAACGGTTGGAAAAAGCAGAAAGCCCAAGCCAGGGCCAGCGCCAGGTGAACCCTTGGTCAATAAGGACGAGGCGACCAGCCGCAAAAAACAGAAGAGGGTGAGAAAAAAGAAGAGTCTCGCCAAATTAATCATTAAGCCAGCTGAAGGCAAAACCTATGCAGAGGTGCTGGGAACGATACGTGGTAAGCTCCAACCCGAGAAGACGGAGACCGTAATTCGATCTGTTCGGAAAACCCGCGAAGGCGGCGTGCTCATCGAAATGGAGCGCTGTGGCGACCACTCAGCATTTAAGGAAAATGTGTGCACTGCCATTGGCCAGCTTGGAGACGCCCGTATTCTCACTAGACGTTTACGTCTGGAAGTTCTGGACATGGACTGCCTAACCATGGCCCCAGAAGTGGAGAACGCTAATCGCGGGGAGTTAGGAGACAAGATGAATGGCCAACTTCGCGTCTCTCTCCTCGCTGTAAACTCGCGAGAACAAAGAATGGCTGTGGTGGAAATCGACGAACTGCCACGCCGGACTCTTATTGAAAAGGGGAAGCTGCGAGTAGGTTGGATTATCTGCCGCGTCCGAGAGCGCGCGGATGTCCAAAGGTGCTTCCGCTGTCTGGGGTATGGCCACAAAAAGGCGGCATGCAAAGGCCCAGACAGAAGCAGTTCATGCTGGAAATGCGGTCAGCAGGGCCACATAGCCTCTGCATGTAAAGAAAGCCCAAGCTGCTACCTGTGCTCGGCAGGAGATGGACAGAAAAATGCCAATCACCTGCCCGGGTCGGGAGCGTGCAAGGCCTTCAGGGATGCCCTTGCTGAGGCTAAGATAAAGCTTGGGAGAATATGATTAAATTTATAAAAGGCAATATGAACAGGAGTAGGGTAGCTGATGACCTGCTGGACCAATTGGTTCTTGAACAAAGAGCAGACGCTGTCATCATCAGTGAACCCTATAGAACAAAGGAAACCTGGCATGTTGACCAATCAGGCTCGGCCGCGATATGGATTGCTAACCCCAACCATCGCGCAGAGAGCAGCGGGGTCGGACGCTGCTACGTCTGGGTTAAAATGGCGCAAATCACTCTGGTGAGCTGCTACCTGTCTCCAAACGACACAGTCCCTGTCTTCAGGGGAAAGCTCGAAGACCTTGAAGACGAATTGCGCGATATAACCGGCCACATAATTGTTGCTGGAGATTTCAACGCAAGAGGCATGGAATGGGGTATGCCCCAAACAAACACCAGGGGAAGACTGGTCCTT
>NW_023472321.1:0-1488 GCF_013731165.1 Rhagoletis pomonella
TTAACAGTGTTACTTAGCTGTGTACCACTATTTTTTTGTTTTTTTTTTATCATTAAATCTATTTTAACAGTATTACTGAGCTGTGTACCACTATTTTTTCGTTTTTTTTTATCATAAAATTTTTTTAACAGTGTTAGTGACTATGACTGTGTACTATTTCTTTTAATGATAAAAAATTTTTTAACAGTGCTCCTGAGCTACACAATTTTTTTTCGTCCAAAATTTTTTTTTTTAATGTTATTAGGCTTTGTGCCACATTTTTTTTTTTAGTAACAATCTTATTTAAAAATTTAATTTGATGTCTTGGGATGTGATTCTCTCTTATTAATAACAATTGTTGACCCCAAAAGTTTGCTTCTATATGCTGATGTTCTCTACATTTACAGTCGCAATATTTTTTTTATTTTTTTGCTATACTCTATTACAGTTCATAGAAAGGGATTTACTGTGGGTGGTTTTGTAAATATTGTATATAAATTTGTATAAAGTAGTTTTCTTGTATGTAGTATTATTAGTCATAGTCGTTTTTTCCAAGTAGAATTGTGTAGTTTTTTTGTATTTCGTGGATTTTGCTATTTCTTAGATTTTATTATTAGTCATAGTCGTTTTTTCCAAGTAGATTTGTGTAGTTTTTTCGTATTTCGTGGATTTTGCTATTTCTTAGATTTTCTTATATGCATGCACTTCGTATTTGTAGATAGTATGGGTGAAAATAGGCCTCCTGGGGAACCGAACACCAAAAAAAAAAATCGGTAACGCGCCTTCATTGCAACCTCAGTGGTGGTGTGGAAAAGCAATAAGTTAAAAAAAATAAAGAATATCAATTTGAAATAAAAAATCCTTTTAAAGTATAAACCTTTATTTTATTAATAATCAATTATGGCAAGCGTTTCTAAGACATCATCATAACCATTCTACAAAACGGGATATTAAATAAATCTATGTATAAAGATATTAAACTATAATAATAATAATAATATTTTATCTTTTTATTTATTGGCCGTTCGTTTTACACAGTATTGTATATTTTTCGAGCTCAAGGCCACATGAAAATCGAAACAAAATTTTTGACATTGTCAATCAAACATTGTCAAATGTTCCTGAGGATGACTTCAGACTGAAGTCGAAATATCGGCAAATAAAAAACAAATGTAAAATCAAAAATTGACAATGTTTGATTGACAATGTCGATCAAACATTGTCAAATGTTCCTGAGGATGACTTCAGACTGAAGTCGAAATATCGGCAAATAAAAAACAAATGTAAAATCAAAAATTTTGTTTCGATTTTCATGTGGCCTTGAGCTCGAAAAATATACAATACTGTATAATAATAATATATTAATCAATTTACTATTCTTTTGATATATATTAACAGTTGGAAATCATTTATCGTGGTTTACGAAGATTCAGTTTTCTTACAACTACAAAATTTGAGGACTTTTCCACTGCTTACATATAGATGATTTCAAAAGTTGCGAAATTTGCA
>NW_023472321.1:1498-4145 GCF_013731165.1 Rhagoletis pomonella
ACAATTGGAAATCATTTATAGTGGTTCAAGAAAATGCAGTTTTCTTAAAACTTTGCAAAATTTTAGGAATTTTACAATTCCTACATATGTATATGTTTTTTGCCTCGTTGTAATTCGCCATAAATCTGTGGTATAACATTGTTATTAGCCGCTGATGGTGTTGATGGCATTGAATTTGGTGATGGCGTTGATGATGCTGGTGGTGAATGTCAAATATGTAAACAAACAAAAATATCAATTAAAATTTATAAACATGAAAAACATCAATGTATACCTTTAGAATATGACTATGTCGGTGATGTTTCAAAGAATAAACTATTAACATGCTTTCATCATGAGCGAGAGTCTCATTTTTGCTGAGGGAGATATTTTAATTTGCCTCCAGTAGACCTTCATTTATTTCACCGAGCCTTAAACATAGTATAATATTAATTTGGAAAGGGGAATGCAATAAAACAGGAATGCATAAACAGGTTATTATTGTCGTTGTTGTTGATGGAAAACCGACTGAGGCCGGGCTTCGTAATGCGGCTACTACTACAACAACCACAACTATTCACTGATAAAGGGCCTGCTCGAGGCACGCAATAAAAGCACAAAAACTGCAGCGCTGATGAAAATTTGCAAGACGGTTCCAACATCCTAATTGGTAAAACGTTGCTAGAAATTCACAGCGAACGTGATGCTTTATTCACGCAACACTACAGTTGTAATTGCAACTCGAACAAGCCCAAACACTTCCAAAGCTCAGGAAACTGCTCCACCAATACAACTTATTGTCCAAAGAAGATTGGCTGCAGTTGACAATAACACAATGATAAGAGCACTTTACCAATGCACTAATATGTCGCTCTGGAAAGAAATATACATTAATTTATATGTTTTCTTAAAAATAAATGCAAATTTACCTAATTTTTCCACCGGCAGGCACGAATATGATGTTCAAAACAAAAGCAATGACAACGAATTTCACACACATTGATGTATTTTAGCGCAAACGATAAGTTTCACAAATATTTTAAATTATTGCCTGGAACATACACATTTATCGTTATTATTGGAAATGCAAGACTTGGCACGCATTTTTAATTTCTTTTTTATTGAATTCAAATGAATAAAAACATATTTTTCTAAAATATTTCTCAATTTACATTTTAAAGTTTTTTCTGAAACTTGAATGTAACTCTGTGCGGAGAATTAGAGAATTGAAAATCAGGTGATCTCAGCTGTTTTCAAATGTAAACAAACAAAATGGCGCTTTCCATACTTGTAAGCCTATACAATGATTTAAATACTGCATGTGCCGGCATTTGAACCTGCGAAACAGAATTTATAGCCGACATCTCTACCTTTCGGCTACGACACCCAAAAGATTTTTTGATTTTAAATTCATATTTTTCATATGTGACAATGAAATCAGTTCTACTCATATTGATATTGACACAAAATGCGATAGGAGCTTTTACGTGATAAAAATCTTAATAGAATTTCTTTACAATTAATTTATCAAGAAAATTCAGAATTGGGCGGTTACAATGAACTTATATTTTTAAATTTACAAAGTTGCCAGTAAGTTCCAAAAAATTACTAATCCAGCAGCCGAATTCTAACATTTGCTATCGCTAATTTCGATCGCCAAAAATCTCCAAAAGAATAGCAGGCGACCCTAACAACGCGCAACATCTAGTCACATTCCCTCATACTGCCAGATTTGACTGATTACAGATTACATGTGTTACTCTCCACGGTGTATACTTTTCCCCCCACTGATTTTCATTTAGAGAATTTTAGCGACAAAAATTTAGTGTAGCGATTATCATAATTCCACTGCAGTAAATAATTGCTCGTAGTTTGAACTGTGTCAGAACTGAATCTCTACTTAAATAGGCCGTCTGAAATTGGTCCTAAAATTTGTGATTCAGTGTTGTCAAAAAATTTCTACAATTAAGATCAATCGTTTATGGCATATCCTTTTGTCTATTACAATTTCTTCCATTTATATGCATACTAGCAGAGCACCTGACGTCGTTCGAAGTAAACAAATAAAAATATAAAACAGTAATACAAATATTCAGCTCAGCATAATTTAGAGGAGACAAACTATTTTCTTTGTTTACATTAAGGCATCCTTATGAGCCATACTTTAAGCTTTATCGTGCTTTAACTAATATATATTGATCATCACTTGTACTACAAATCTTGTTCCGTTATTAATATTAGGTGGATTAAGGTAACGATCAAATTTCTAAATTAAAATTAGTCTACTACGGTACATTCCGTTTAGCTGCCTATTCGATTAGCTGTTTTACTATAGCTGCACTTTTCTGGTAGAATGCTTAATTCGGAAGGAGTTTTATTCATTGTGAATGAACCTTTTTCCTTTAACAGCATCGCAGTATTAAAAAACAATTTAATCTTTCCATTTAAAAATAATCTAAAAACGGTAAGGTTTCAAAAAAAAAAAAAATAAAAATACACAGTTTTAAATATCCGAAGTATCTAATAGATGAATAAATATATGTATATACCCCTTTTACAAACTCATTTATATATACTTTACTCTGAACACTTCCCATAGATACCTATGTCTGAATACCGAATTTCAAGTTCATGTGACTTATGGTTCCCAATTTATGGCTGAGTAAAA
>NW_023472322.1:0-2816 GCF_013731165.1 Rhagoletis pomonella
CCCCCTGCATTGTTGTTGGCGCGTATGTAGTTTTTGCTTTCAGTTGGATGACAGTAAACGTGATCCATGTATTTGTTGTTGGTATTAGGAGTTTTATTGCATTTGTTCTCCATTGTATAGAATTTTATTAAAATTTGTTAATGCACAAATTGATACACAATAACCCTATCATTTGTTTTCATTTCCTGCTTGTTCACAACAGCACGCGTTTTCCGCTAATTTGTTGTACAATTTTTGATTCGCTTTTGTTATCGTTCGGTTCTCTCAAACCCACCACTGGGCAAAAACGAAATGCGTAATTTCGCCTACTTTTTCAACACACTGCAAATTTTCCAGATTTTTATTGCTTTTTCACGCAAATTGGTAAATCAATTTAAAGCAGAAATACAGTTGCCTGCCACTGAATTTTAATAGATTTCGAAAACTAACCTGCTAAGTATCACAAATCACTATTTAAGAGCTTGGTTTGAGTTGTTTTTCCGCCAGAAATTTTATCTGAAAACACACGAAAATTTGACGAAGCAAGGGCGACGTTTATTTTTATTTTCGGCATCACGCTTTTGTCCACCACCGGCTGCGCATCAGTGTTGCCGGTTAGGTACATTTTGACCAAAATTAGAGCACAACTCCACAACAAGCTTTTCAGGCGTTTCGTGGTTTTCAGCTATACAATTCGCGCTTTTGCGGCTTTGTTTTTTAATTAAATTTAAAAATAAAAAATCCTGAAAAGCCAGGAACGCCTGAAAAGCTTGTTATCGAGTTTTACTCTAACTTTTCTGCTAATTTATTTAGAGTTTGCTTACGATGCGTTTTACGGTAGATAGATCATCCCCTCCATAGGTCAACACAGGCCAATTCCACATTAGGAACTGACCCTCAAGAGTCTTCATAACGAAATATATTTCTTTTCGGTTAAGCAACAATGTGTTATAGAAAGATCAGGTAATCCTGGAAATTTCACAGAGTGGAACGTTTTGCCATACCTACCGTGTCCTTTCCCAAGAGGTTATGAGTGGTCGTACCTTTTGTTATAAATTTGTTAGCTTTGAAGTTCTATGGCATTCAAGACTAGACTTTGCATTGTCCATATCTCAAGCTTTCAGGGATGCCTGGTTTTCAGAAAAGATCGAGTAGCTTCATGAAACTGTTCAAGCGGCATGACCAAATGTCATCGCATCTACGGTATTCACGATCCTACAAATCATTAGGTGGCTTCAGTTGTGTTGTTGCCTGAGCTGTACATGGATGAAAGTGTATATCCATAAGACAGTGCCAGTTTCTGGAAACGATGGGCAATCGAAAAATCCGTTTCTTCGGCCATATTTAAGTTTGAAATCCACACCAAGCTTTTCTGCGGCGAAACGTGATAAGCGCTGATGCCGGAAAATGTGGGTGTGGGATTTTTATATGTAGTTCTGGGGCCAAATTCCTGTTCTGTGAAAACGTGAAGTGAAATTTTTCATCACTTCACATAAAATTACGATTCTTTTTTCAAAACGAAATAAATTAATTTGTTCTGTGGCTGTGAAAAAGAAAAGTTGGGGGTTTTTCCCAAAACTACCATCTTGTGATAAAAATTATCGTTGGCTTAAACTCACAATAAATTACTAAATAATTACTTGCTAGATGTTCAAAAAAAGCCTTTAATGATCGAGAATGATAAAGTGAAGAAATTAAATCTTCACTTACGTTGAATTCTTCAGTTTCACTTCACAATTTCTAAGTCCGTTTATTTGTTATTGAATCTGGTAATATTTTCTTCTGCCTTTGGTAACAAATAAAAATCATTTTGGCAACACTGCTATGCAGTACTGCTTTTAACCCCCTGGCGTGTTTACAAAATGGCATCATAGTGGTGTCAGACGAACGATTCAATAACTACAGGTTGTCTAGGTTCAGACAGAGAAACTTTTGTCGCGGCAACTAGTTACTTGTGGGAGAGGGAGTGACGGGAAAGGGGGAAGGGCACCAAGTTGCTCGTGCTTAGGCAACACGCTTTGTGCTCTCGTTCGACTGAGTAATTCTAGTTAACCGTTCACAGCTGACAACAACAATTGTGTACAAAAGCATTGCTCTGTGTGAACGCGAAGAGCAACACCAAAAGAAAATTGCCGAAAATGAGCAAAAAAAGTTTCTCTGTGTGAACCATGAACGAAAGACACAAGATCACGCGGGAAGGAAAGAACGAAAAAAGTTATTTTCTAGCTGCCGAAATCTCGACGCCATCTTTGTTGTAAGAAGTAAACAACGAAGAGAACCAAGAATGATAGAATACAAGATTGCGCCAATCGAGCTGAGAGCAACTGGCCGTGACGTCAATAAATACTAGAATGAGAGAGCAAGACGAACTCGACAAGAAAAAGAGGAAGCATCGACCAAAAGGCAGTGTTGCCAAGTTTTGACTTTGAAAAATCACCAAATTTTTATTGGTGTATTTTATAGACTATGTATGAATACGTAATTTTATTGTAAGGATGCCGATTCAAAAATCAATGTTTCTTGCACAACGGTCGATTTCTTCTGGCATGATTGAAGGTGCTGCCACATATTTCTTTGTCACTTATGATTGTCACTGTGCCATGATTTTGTTTAAATTCTTGTAAAATTGCTTACCACACTTACGATTGCTATACATTTTTCTTAAATTTTTTTAAGATTTTCTAATTTGGTGTCTTCAAACTAAAAACAAAAGCACCAAAAACGCACCAAGCACAAAAGTCAAAAATTTTCGCGTTTTGAATACCCACTAAATTTGGTGCGAAAAGCATGAAGTTGGCAACAGTGAATGTAAACAAAAGTATTTTATGACGTCAGCG
>NW_023472322.1:2916-4145 GCF_013731165.1 Rhagoletis pomonella
AATCGACGAAGAGAGGGTTAGCGGTCCGCGAATGGCGCGACCTTTATTTTCTGGATCGTGGAAGAGAACGGAGAAAACCGCGAAATTGTTGAACGCATGAAAAATCATTTTTATTATGCAAATTCTTCTAAAAATCATGGCGTTGTGTTAAATTATTCTTTATCTTATGTGTACACACGTTGTCACAAGCGAAAATGAAGAAAATTGCAGTAAAAAGCCACCACCAAATTGTAAACAACGAAGAAATGTAAATAAACGGCTAATGTTAAAATCGTTCAACTTTTTTCCTTAATGCGATTCTAACGGGCTACTCTCCTGCCCGCGTGATCTTGTCTTTTTGGTTCATGGTACTGCTTTTAACCCCCTGGCGTGTTTACAAAATGGCATCATAGTGGTGTCAGACGCACGATTCAATAACTACAGGTTGTCTAGATTCAGACAGAGAAACTTTTGTCGCGGCAACTAGTTACTTGTGGGAGAGGGAGTGACGGGAAAGGCGGACACGGCAACACGCTTTGTGCTCTCGTTTGACTGAGTAATTCTAGTTGACCGTTCACAGCTGACAACAACAATTGTGTAAAATAGAAAATTCGGAAGTTTATTTTTTACAAAAATTATTTATTTGATCTTGTCTCGATCGCTAACGAATTTTTTCTAACAAAATTTTTATATTTCAATTTACAAAACAAAATTCTAAGCCATTTTCATTTTACTTGAATACAGTACAAAATTGAAAGTAGATTATATCAACACCTTAACTATTCCCCCTTTCAAGTCTGGAACGTCCTCGTTTTAGCTGCTGGTAATTCGTCTGCTTTGACAAAAAAAAACTATACATTTGTAAAAGGACATATATATGTATAGGATATTTAAACTGGGCTCAGCTTTGGTAACAATAACAATATAGTAATAACAAGTTAAACATTCATATTCATACAAACAAATATGCAAATAATTGTAAAAAAAAAATAATAATAATAACTTAAACTCGAATGTAAATAATCAAGAATGATAGTATTATTAAGTTTTTAAAAAACTTTATACAAATACTTGGAGTGAAATAAAAGCAAATATTTTGAAAGAAACAACCGCATGCGTTCATCTGAGATTACTTTTATGAATTTTTCTTCCCTCTATCAAAACTGCGGTGCCTAAATCCTTTTCAACAATCTTCTCAATAAATATTTTACTAAACTTATTTCCCAAACGCTTATTCCTTTTCAAAAAAA
>NW_023472323.1:0-4144 GCF_013731165.1 Rhagoletis pomonella
CCATGGTAGAGTACTGGAACTTGGTATGGAGATATATGAAATCAATTACATGGTTGTGAAGAAAAATTGGGTCTATTAGAAAAAGGGGCGTGGCACCTCCCATACAAACCGAATTTTTCATACTGCATATCCCGGAAAATGTTCATGGAAGAGGACTCGAACACGGTATGGAGATATATGAAAGCAAAAGGAGGCGTGGCACCTCCCATAACAATCGAATTTTTCATACTGCATATCTCTGGAAGTGTTCATGGTAGAGCACTGGAACTAGGTACATAAAAGATATATAAAATCAATCACATAGTCATGAAGAAAAATTGGGGCTATTGGAAAAAGCGGCGTGGCACCTCCCATACAAACCGAATTTTTCATTCTGCATATCTCTGCAAGTGTTCATGGTAGAGTACTGGAACTTGGTATGTACAAGATATATAAATACAATCGCATAGTCATGAAGAAAATTGGGGGCATTGGAAAAAGGGGCGCGGCACCTCTCATACAAACCGAATTTTTCAGACTGCATATCTCCGGAAGTGTTCATGGTAGAGTACTCGAACATGGTATGGAGATATATAAAATCAATCCCATACTCTTAGAGAAAATGGGGGTTATTTGAAAATCGGGCGTGGCGCCTTTCAAACGCGCTGCAACTATTGCGTATTTATGTACACTTTTGCTAGCTTATTTAAGATGGCAATGGAAATATGCCTTCCGACAACCACCACACCGTAATATTAGAAGATAAATGCGTCGCTGAAACATGAACGTGAACTGTTGGTGAAAATGTTGGACCAAAATGTTTCAATGTAAAAAATTTATTTTAGGCGGGACGAAGTTCGCCGGGTCTGCTAGTAGAATAATAATAAAATTAATGTTTTTCATTTCTAATAATAACTTTATTTAAAAATAAAATTTTTGTTTTTCTTGTTTTTTTTTGTGGCTCTTTGTAGCATTTAGAACTTAGATGTGGCTCTTTTTGGCCTCGGCCTTGCCCATCCCTGCTATATACATTTTCATACAAGGCAGGATTAAACAGTATTAAAAATATGCTGCAGAAACACATCAGCAAACAACAGCTGAGCTAAGAAGCAATGACATGCTATAACAGTATGTTTAAGATGGAATGACATGGCATAGCAATGCATGAAATTTTTGAAAATGACATTTTAATAGATACGCTGGGAAGAAGTTAAGAAAATGTTTAAATTTATATTTTGTTACCTACTTCACCGATTTGAAATCTGAAAACTATACCTTTCACGAGCATGAAATGGTATTATAACTTTGGCCCGATATTTGTAAGTACCAGAATATGAACAGATAGACTCATGAAAATGTGTACATATCTATGTGACCAGAACATCGAGCTGAGCCGACTAAGGCTTATGGCAACCGAACTTCAGTTGGCTGGAATGGTTTTACAGATGGCAACTGCAAGCTGGCAACTGAGTTGCTATACAGTATATTTTGCTTAGCTGCACATCCTTCTTTGCACGAAAAACTTGTGCACGTAACCGAAAAAGGCACTTAAGCGAAATTTCTTTACTACTTCAATGAGGAAGGTATCCGAATCCCTATGAAACCAAATATTGGCGGAGCACTTACCATGTTGAAATTACTGCAAGCGAAATTTTTACAGAATGTTATCTAATTATCTATATAACTACATAAATTGATAGCCATTTTCGTTATTCTGCGAGATGAGCAAAATAAATAAAAGGTTGTAAAATTAGGTAATTGTAGGGCCAGTGCAGGTAAACGTAATACTTTCATTGATAACACTGTGAGACAAATGGTAGGGGTCAGTGATCGGGAAGGGTTAAAACACCGAGGAAAGTTATATCGGTAAAAAAGAAGTTATACGTGTCCCGGCGTTTCGCTGGGTCACGTCTAGGAATCGAGATATATATATATAACTATCATATAGGGGAAATTGTCACCTTTGGTGGTCTTTTTTTGATATAACTCGAGAACCACTAGTCCGATTTTGCTCAAACAAATTTAAGAAAATTAAAAATTACAATTCCTTTAATCTGTTCATATAACGTTATAATCAACAGTTTTATAAAAATTTAATATTTTAGGCAAAAAATATTTTTTTTCTTCATACATTTATTTTTACCGGCAAAACTGTTGATTATATAGAACAACGTTATATGAACAGATTAAAGGAATTGTAATTTTTAATTTTTTTAAATTTGTCGAGTTATGTCAACAAAAGACCACCAAAGGTGACAATTTCCCCTATATGATAGTTATATATATATCTCGATTCCTAGACGTGACCCAGCGAAACGCCGGGACACGTATAACTTGTTTTTGCCCGATATAACATTTCCCGTTGGTTTCATCCCATCCCGATTTTGGTGCTTTTGCTGGCATTATGACATTTTCATCGAAATCAAGCTACCAGCTACAATAAATAAATTATTCTTTTGACTGCCTGTTGTGTAGCTGGCTGTTCGGGCAGAGGTAAGTGGCAGGTTGGCATGCTTGTTGGCCCAGGCTAGCTCGACGGCCAAATGGGGGGGTTGTTTGCCACTTCTCTACCTTCAGCTACAACAAACAAAAATTTTCTGTCATGCCAATGTAAAACGAAGGAGAAAAAGAAAGAAATGGAAGCCTGTCCGGGTCAGTTGGAGCCATCCCACCCCTTCTAAGTGCCGACGGCATCTAGCCTTGAGTTCCGCCGGGGCTCCTAGTTCATCATGCGAAACTCCCTTTACCTGACCTAGTCCGTCAGTCAAACGTTTGTGACCTGTTAAATCGTCATGTCACCTGTATATAACACGGAGGGGAGTGTTGCGCCTGAGCAGCACCCACACCAACCTAAAAATTCCTAGCATTCCATCTTAAATAATAATGCTATGTTCAACTGAATTTCATTGTAATACAAATTCATTTATTAAATTAAATCAAAATAAAACCTAGCACATAAAATTCCTCTTATACTATTTCTTTACTTCTACTACTAACTGAATCCAAATTTTATGATTATTATTATTATAGGTATATATTTTTTTTTCTTTTTTTTTTCTTTGCCTAATTATCTACTTCTATTAACAATGTCTTAATTATTCCCTTACTCGCAAATATCTATCTTTCTTTTGTATTTCTTGTATTTTTTTCCGCGCTTTCCACTGTAATTCTTTAAAGTTTTTTTTATTTTGTAATCGTTTTTTTTTGTATTTAACTATTAAAATCTCAAAAATATGCGTATACATATGCACATATATGCTTAACAAGCGCAAACATGTATTCATGTGCCTTTGATACCTCACATAAATATATGTGCGTATGTACATATGTATATGCACGTTTTATATTACTTTTTTTTCTACCGTCGGTGACCCTTCCTAATGCTACTGAGTATGTATGTACATATATATGCAAATGTTAAAAATAATAGTGACTTCTCACTTACCAGTATGTGTGTATGTTGTATGTCCACCGATGCTAGCGCCAGCATGCAGACTACCTGGGAAGTGTTGGGGGAGAAAAACAAAGCATTCATATGTACATATAACTACTGGAAAGGAGAGTAACCAAACAAACAGAAACAGGTGGTATAGTGGATCACTATCAGTGGGTACGTGTGCTACCTGTTTTGCTCCCCTTTTCAGTTCGGCCCTTTAATCCGTCGCGAAAACAAACTAAGTGTCGTTTGAACGTATGTATGTATGTATACCGGCGCGTGTGACAAAAAAATAAAAATAAAATACAAAAGAAATTAATAAACCAAAAAAAAATGATATCTATAACTTATCGTTATTAATAACAAGAATTGTGCGTGAAAGGCAAAATAAGTGATCGGACTAATGTTACTAATAATAGGAAACTGCAATTATTTGGCAAATAAGAACTAAGGTGTAACGCGAGTACAGAGTAAAAGAAAGAGCGTGATGAATTTAGGCTGAATGTCAAAAATGGAGGATGGTTCCGTGCGCAGAAGTGGAAAACTTTTCACTGCCATTCACCTGGTAGTGGCGATTCTTGTGCGTACGGTTCAAATCGCAGCTCACAACGTCCGGATATTTATATCCACGTATCCTCTGGGTAGCAACCAAACACCCGTTTGGGAGCGAGCTAAAGTGAGAAGGCGTAAAACTTCGCGTGCGCTGGGTTTGGGTCCCGCCACGTTAAA
>NW_023472324.1:0-4144 GCF_013731165.1 Rhagoletis pomonella
CCTTTTATGTCGCTACACAAACACGAATGGAATATGCTTGAAGAATAACACCACTGAGTAGAAGGCGCTGATTTAAAAGCGAGGCAATGTTATGAACGCTGTTGTCCCTTGTCTTGACTGTCTGTGCTTTGACGATCCCTACGATTTGCATGCAAATCACACATTTTCCAGCCAAGCTGTCGACTCGCATAAAAATTGCTGGAAGTGCAGTAAAGCAACGTAAAAATCACTTTTTTTAATTTGCGTGTATGTAAGTATGTATATTTTAAAATAACTATACGGAACATAATGATGTACAAGCATAATAAATAATTAAAAAAAAAAATTGCAAGCGGAAGGCAGCAAGAAAGATAGCAAGAAAACGAATCGTACTTCCGAAAGAAGGTGAGGCAATAAATAAATGCGAAAATCCAATGCTTGTTGATCTTTGTACCCTATTATAATAGAAAAATGCAATGCTAGGACTTCGATTCGAAATCCTACTTTTTAAACAGAACACAAGTCATATATTAAGGCCGTTTCACACGCTTGGATTGTGGCCTTTTGGGACCGAAATGAAAATTAGGAGGAAAATTGGTTTAACAGTCACACGATTGGTATAATACACATAACCTCAATTTGAAATTTAATTGAGAAATGTAAAAAATTATTTGTCAAGATAGGTACAAGCCCAATATTTTGCCTTCACGCGATTGGGATACCAATTTATACTAAACTATGCCTTAAGACTGCTCTTTGTGATTTTGTGACTCTTGAAGACGCAAGCGGTGATGGTATCTTCCCAACGCTAATTGAGAACAGCATTGGTGATAACATCGATTACATGGTGTGTCTATTTAGAGCTAGTTGTACTTGAAAGTTGTGCTACGAATTCTATCGTGTTTGTTGAACTAACCGGATAAGATTATAGGATTATAAGATTATAGTTTACATACTTACATTCGGATACCCGAATAGTGAGTAGATCAGTATATCCGGATACAAATTAGCAATAAAATAACAATTATTTGTGTAATGACAAGTTCTATTCTTTATGTTGCTACTCGGAAAAAATTTAAAACATTCGGATAACAAAATGGACGGATATTAACCGGATTTCCGGATTTTATCCGCATACACGAATATCCGAATATACAGATAGATCCAGCCTAATTGGAAACGCATGAAAAGATACACCGAACTTTGGTTCAGCTACCCTTGAAAGAACAGTGCTTGAATACTAGCCTGACGAAGTAAAATACCATAGAGTTACCCCAGATAGGGGACGAAGTTCCAAAAACCCATCTGGACAAAACTCTCTTTAAGACTCTTAAGTCATGTGTGCTTGCAAGAGATTTTTTGTTTGGACAAGTTGTCCGAAACACTAGGAAGATCTTTCGTATGACGTTTTGATGAGCTTGAATGTTTGCCAGGTCTATCCTTCACCAATGAAAACAAGATCAGCTTCTGTCCATAGGGGCAGGGGCGTTAGCTGTGTGGAGTTTTGGAGCATGCGAAGAGGTGCCGTGAGTCATGTGGCGACTCTCCGCATGCCGGGCACTGATTGGGCACACCTTTATTGATTCTTCTCAGGTATGTGTTTAGCCTGCTGCAATAGCCACAGCGAAGTTGGGATATTGTGGTGCGGGTCTCCCGAGGCCGACAAAGCTCTGTCCCGTCCACGTCAGGTGGTTGTGTGGCCAGAGCGGCATTCACAGTTCGAGAGTCTATATAACTCGAGACCGACTCCCTGTGAGTTTCGTTTAGAGCCTGTCGGTTTGCAGTTGCATCCAGAGGTTGTTTTATGAACCTCTGGACTTCGTCCGTCGGTTAATAGAGATGCCTCCTGAAGTGCTTTGTCGAGGGTTTTTCTTCCAGCAGTTGTATATTTGGGTGCCCGCGTCTGTGGCACCCAGTCGCAGTTCGAGGTGCAGTGTTCTGGCGACCACACGGGCGCTGCTTAATACAGAACCGGCCGGCCAATTGCCCTTGCCGTATATTACCCACAACGTTTCTTTGTCTTTGCCCCAAATGTTATATTAGGCGAGCTGATGCAGCTGCCCATAATCCTGGTGGGTGCGTCGTCGTTCATTGTGCAGAATGTCGAATCGTCTATCTGCTCAGCCAAGTGTGTTCCCCTACGATCGTTCGACAGGCTTGAATGCCAAAGATCGTGGTGAGCGTTAAAGTCGCCAACTAACGTACGGTTTTCAGCTCTGAGGAGCGCACCAATTTCAGGTTGATATCCTGCCGGGCACCTGGTGACAGGGGGTATATATACGTCAAATATTTCGAGCTCTACATCGCCTGATCCGATAGCAATACCCTGACATTCCAGGATGATATCCCTGCGGTCGATGTCTGCTTCGGTAAGACGATAGTGCACGGTGTAGTGCGCGATGAACGCTAAGCCACCACCATTATCTCGCTCGCGATCTCGACGGTAAAAGTTATCTGGTTTGGCAGCAGAAACTTTCAAATCAAAATAACAGACCAAGGGGTTTGGAGAAATGGATGCCCGCCACTTGAAACCAGATATGTATGTGTATTGGTATACAAACTGATCA
The DNA here is from genome assembly GCF_013731165.1 of Rhagoletis pomonella. Classification (NCBI taxonomy): domain Eukaryota; kingdom Metazoa; phylum Arthropoda; class Insecta; order Diptera; family Tephritidae; genus Rhagoletis; species Rhagoletis pomonella. The sequence goes on from NW_023472324.1 coordinate 2,547, forward strand.
ACGATCAAGGAAGATAGAACAGGTATGGAACTCAGCACTAGACTTTCTTATTTAAAACAGGCAGATGAACTCGCCCAGATCGGCTTGTATCTCAGTCAATGTCGTCAAGCTCCACTAAAGGAAGACCAAAGAAGCGTCCAGCCTCTATAGGGTCTGTCCACAGGGACAGAGGCTTTAGGTGAGTGGGGATTGTGGGCATGCGAAGAGATTTTTCAATTCGCGGAGTGTCTCTCCGCATGTTGGACACTCGTTTGACACAGCGTTTCCGCTACCACAACAACCACAGTGTTTCAGGCTGAGGTACAAGCAATCCGACATATGCCTACTAAACCTCGAAGAAGGTTTGGGCTCATCAAGAAGTGACTAGAAACTCTTAAACTCTTGGCGGCGAAAATGGTCGAAGTAAAGGAAGTCCCTAACGAAGAGAGTGATAGATTGGCTTAGACAGAAAAGCAATGCTCTGAATTAGGTACCCTATCTGGACTCGATAGAAAGGATCTTATGATAGGGATACAAAAGATTTTCTAGATCGCGTACTTTCTAAGGTTCACAATGAGATATACGGCCACAATAGGTGTTTAGAAGGAAGTGTTCACCTCTTCTAGTATCTACATACATACAAACATACCCATTTAGCGAAAAAAATCCCTTTAAAATGAGCATTAGTAGATAAGAGAAATATGGCGACTACCAAAAAAAAGAGAATGGCTCGCAATCAATAAAAATTAATTTCATATATCCTCGCCTTATTTTATTTCTAAAGCCGCAACAAAATATTTTCAAATCTTACAATTGCAAGGAGCTGGCCAATGTCGCGAATCCTCCCATCACCTGCTTACGCACACGCTCTGCAAAAGGGGTGAACATTTGAAGAGGGAAAAGATATAAGAGCACGACGGACGTAAACGCACGTCAAAAATGTGAAAATGGTACCCAAGGGGTGCAAATACAAAGCAAAATGAAAAAATTGGGGTCCCAAATTCGCTCGAAACCTTAAGGGGCAACGCAAAGTACCTAAGACTGAAGAATAGTGAATGGATTAAAAACGAAAAAAGTGGTTAGTGGCGAAAATCAACCACCAAAACGATGTGGAAAGCCAAAAAATATTTGGCTAAATGGAAGCAACGCTCTGCTTGTCTCGTCTAAACCAACCAAAAATTATGAACTGGTTATTTTTGTATTTTTTCTTTTTTTGCTTTGATTTAATATTTGAAAAGCGTAGAATTCTTAAGCTTGTGTGTACTTATAGCCATACCAAATATGTCTGCAACTGACAAATTTTCGACATGAGCATACAATTATGGCAAGCGAAAATTGTGCTAATGTGAGGCAGTTTTTTATGGCATTGCTAGTATGGTGCCAACGATTGCAAGGAATTATTTATTAGCGAGATGGTTTATAAAAAATAAAAATCATTTTACATTGAAATATAATTTAGCTGTAAATGTGTAAGACGACTTGCGAATGTAAGTAAACTCGATTTCTTATCCGAATGTTTGGACTAATATTGGAAATTTTAAGAACCGTTAGTGTAAATATAGTAATGAGTGAAATTTATTGAATGAAAAATATAAGTTACATTTAGACACGTAAGAAAA